>NC_085137.1:449331936-449409361 GCF_035046485.1 Aedes albopictus
TTCAAGAGTACGACGGTTGAATATGACGTCATGCGCTCCATTGATGTTGTCCAAATCGTGACGTCATGCTCGTTTGGATACAGATTTTGACAGTTCGTTTGGATACAACGGATTCATCAACACGGATCTATGTTTACTCTACTATCTATAGTTGTAGCTATTAGAGACCGAGAGCACTCTGCGTTACCACAACCAGCATGGTGGGGTATTTGTTAGTAGGGTAGGATGTGAGATCTGGGAGTCACCTTTGGCCGGTGACGCGATCTATGGATGTGTATGTTGGAAGGAAGGGAAACGGCTTTTTCAACCTGTTTCAGCTCTAGCGATGGCTATGATTTTGTATCAGTGCCATATGTATCAGTTAGAACCTCAAATCGACTATAGTAGATTTCCAACCCCTTCAACCATTCGTAGTTCCTCTCGTTATTTTCGTAGAAATTATATTCCTTAGGACTGCCATGACTGGTACATTCACCCTACACTGATATACTACTTTACAACAATTCTTTGTCGAATAACTTCACAAGAACTGGAAAACTGCGAACTCTGAACAAAGTGAAAATGTCTATCCTTATCAGAAATACAACATTCTCAAGAAGTAGTTGTCAACATTTGTTCGAAGAATTTTCCAAGAAGTTGTTTTCCCTATAAGCTAGGTGCACCGGTCAGCGCACTATGGGCCAGAAATCAAAATTTCGCGACAAAAGTCAAAAAAGTTGTTTTTCTAAGATCAATCAATTTTCATATTTGTATGATTATTTGGGCTATGTTTGATTATATAACGACTGATTTGTTCGATTTGTAACAAAATTGTATCGTTTTTTGTATGGAGAAACTTCTTATAAGCGAAAATTCTGGATTTTAACCAATATTTAAAAAAATGTGATTTGCAGTGAAAAATGTACCCAACAAGTATAACGCATGTATTTCCTAAAAGTAAATTAGGTATATTTTGCATATTTGGTGCACAAACGGCGATGCTTTTAAGTTTAAAAATAAATTTTACAATATTTACTCAAATTTTACGGTTTATTTGCCAATGTGTTTAAAAAGTAGGAGTATTCGACCGTATTCGACATGCAACCGGTCTAGGATGCCAGCTTAGACTCTTCTTTTTCGAATACTTCCGGACTTTTTTGCGGGAATTGCGGGAAGTTAGAGTGATTTTAGTGCTTGCTTTAATTTTACAATATTTCACGCTGTGCTTCAATAATCATCCACTCTTGCCATTACGACGCAATGACTTTATGGCTTGCGTAACAATATACATAGCAACAAACATTTACCATTCTGGAAGATTTTGTTTCGAAATAAATGTGATTATAAGCTGTTTCGTCTGGGGTGGACCTTGTTGTGTGGATGGAGGGGGGGGGGACTCCAGGCGGCGACGAAGAACAACTGATTTGGAATTAACTATATATTTGCCATCGAGACAGACGGCGTGTCTGCTCGATGGGGAAACGATGAAACTTATAACTAGAACATTACGCTCGGTTGCCTTCCATAGGCAACACACAGTACGGATAGAAATATAATTACAATTAATTCTGTAGCCACGCACGCCGCAGTGCCCTGCACTGCTGCTCGTACGGTGCCCACCGTGTCGTCGGGCTGACGAGTTGATCCACACAATGCGCAGCGTGTTTGAATGGAACAATTCACACGCTGCTGGGACATGGCTGAACAGCGATTGCGCCGCTGCCGGTGCGAGATACAACATCATTTTTTTTTTTTTTTTTTTTTTTTTTTTTTTTTTTTTTTTTTTTTTTTTTTTTTTTTTTCAAATCCAGTTCAGTTGTTCTTCGTCGTCGCCTGGAGTCCCCCCCCCCTTCCTATCGCACAACGTAGCCCTGACCCTAGACGAAACATAAGCTTTTAAATCAAGACCACACGCTTACTCAATGTGCAAAGTTTAGGTATATCAATCCGTGTCATCTATTAGAATTTTAAATTAACTCAACGTACATACATATGTACAGATGGATACATTTTTAATGGAATTAGGAACAAATCCACAGCTCAAGTGAGATTTCAACTTACGACTGTTATATGCTACACAAGTGCTTTACCGACTTAGCTACCGAGCCAATCAATGACAAGGCATTTTAAATATTGCAAGGAAAACCAAATTTGTCTATTGATCGCAAATATATCCATCCCACTTATACATATGTACGAAGAGCGAGTGTAATTTACATATTTATCAAATACCTGCTCCGAGTCATATGGCTGACAGTCATTTGGGTGATTGCCGCTTGGCCGAACGCCATTTGGCCGAAAGAGTCATTTGGCCGAACGCCATTTGGCTGAATGCCGTTTGGCTGAAGATGGAACGATCGTGCCACGTCAGTATAACTCAAAATAATCACCTATGATTAAAAGGAAAAAAAATCTCTGATAAAATATTGACAGTTTCAACGCCAATTAATCCCTGAATTGTAAAACTAGAAAGAATAGACAATGATTGGAGGAAAGAAGAAGGAAAAATTAATGATGATCAAATTGGCAGCTAGAATGTAAAATGGGTTCTCTAAATTATTTTGAACATAATTCGGCCAAGCGGCATTCGGCCAAATGCCGGACATCTGAAATACCTGAGCATCGGATTTTTTCACCAAAAACTTATTAAAAATCATAATTGACCACACGAATTGATGTACCAAAACTTTGCACTTTGAGTAAGTGTGTGGTATTGATTTAAACGCCTACAACCACCACCTGAAACGAAACCTTCCAGAATAATAGTAGTTTGTTGCTATGTGTATTGTTTCGCAAGCCATAAAGAGATTGCGTCGTAATGGCAAAAGTGGATCTTAGAGTAGATGGTCATTGAAGCACAGCGTTAGTTGTGCATAATTAACGCATGCACTAAAACCACTGTATCTTGGTTTCCCGCAAATTCCCGCAAAACACCATACAATTTGAGTGGATATTGTAAAATTTTAATTTAAACTTAAAGACATCGCAAGTTGTGCATAAAATATGCAAAATATACTAAATTTACTGTTAGGAAATGTAGACGTAATATTTGTTGGGCACATTTTTCACCAAAAATCACATTTATCTTAATATTTATTAAAATCGAGAATTTTCGCTTATAAGAAGTTTCTCCATACAAAAAAACTATACAATTTTGTTACAAATCAAACAAATCAGTCGGTATACAATCAAATATAGCCCAAACAATCATACATATATAAGAATTGATTGAGCTATAAAAAAAAACAACTTTTTTGAATTTTGTCGCGAAATTTTGATTTCTGGCCCATAGTGCAGCGCTAGACATAAGAACATCACTCTTTTGCCAATTACCTCTCTCTTCTTCGACATGGTAAGGAACATTCAAACTTTGCTCTTGGAATTTCCCAACTTGCTCCTTGAAGAACCAGTATCGTGATAGATGCGCAATAAATACAGACATCCACGGAGAGGAAAACTTTTCCAATATGTTTTCCGGTAGCATTTAACGTACGCTTTGCTTTCCGCAGCATCACCAGCCCAATAATAATAATCCACACAATCAATAAATTCATCGTGCTGGAATCGACATATCGACAAGGCGACGATGACGACCGATAACGATGGCACGTGTGTTTGGGTTTCCAAATCTCATTCCGGGAAATGATCGGATATCGTTTTGCTGTTGGCTGTTGCTCCATTCAGCACTTCAGGAAGTTTTCTTTTCATCATCGGAATGCATGCAAATATGTATCACAAATCGAATGTCGTACACTTAAAAGGATACGGATAGGAAAAGCGATTTCCTCAAATGGTTTATGATTTCAGACTCAACAATAATCTCTGGTTTGGGTGTTGCGGAGTTGATTTGGAAGCAGGGGAACAGAAAAACACATGGTAGAAGGAAATAATTCATTTATTTTACAAACTGTGTTGAAACCTGCCCAAATTTTAATTGTCAATCGTGTTTTCGATATCTCTCTCTAAACGATTTTCACTATTTTTAAGCATTCATACCTCCACTATCACTTTGGAACTTTTAGTAAAAATTTTCAGAGAAAAACTAGAAAGGACGAGCTTAGTGCAATCAAAAAGAATTTGATCGTCCTTCCTAGTTTTCCTTTAAAAGTTTAATTTTTAATTTAGTTTTTTTTTTGCAAATCTGTTTTTTTTTTATTTTAACTAGTGTTTCAAGTGAAAAAATTGTACTAAAAGTTCCAAAGGGATGTATTTTTTATAATTTTAACAAAAGTTTCAAATATTCATACCTACCAAAAACAATAAATAGGCAATTGAAAAAATACTCCTGGAAACAGTTTTACGGCAACCCCAATAGGAAATTGTGGAGAAATTTTAGGTGAAACTCTGTGTAGATTATTTGGAAGAATTCCCGGTAGATTTCCTGCTGGAATTCTTGGAAAAAATTCTGGTGGAATTCCTTGAGGATTTCCTGATGGAATTCTTGATGAATTTCCTGAAAATAATTCCATGAAGAATTCGGGGAGGAATTCCTGTAGCAATTCTTGGCAGAAATCTTGGAAGATTTCCTGAAGGAATTCCTGTAAGAATTACTGGAGAAATTCCTGATGAAAAATCTCTATGGATTTATGGTAAATTCACTACAGGAATTACTGGAAGCAGTTCCTGGTGGAATTCCAGGAGTAATTCCTTGTGGAATATCTGGGGGATTTCTGGTGGAATTTCAGGAGAAATTTCAAAAGGAATTTCTGGAAGAATTCCTGGAGGAATTCCTGATGGAATTCATGGATAAATTCCTGGTGGAATTCATGGGGGAATACTTGGTGAAAATCCTTTTGTAGTTTCTGAAGAATTTCTGGTGCATTCTCAGGTGAAATTGCTGGTGATATTCCTAATTAATTTATTGATGGAATTCCAAGTGGAATTCATGGAAGAAGTTCTGGTGGAATATCTGAAGACATTTCTAGTGGAGATTCTGATGAAATTTTCAATCAAATCCCAGGTAGAATTTCTGAAGGAATTCCTGGAGTAATTCCATGTGAAATTCCTGGTGAAATTCTTGGTGGAATTCCTAGAGGGATTCATGAAAAAAATTCTGGAGTAATTTCTGGTGAAATTCCTAATGATATTTTTAAACAAATCCCTAGTAAAATTGCTGGAGGAACTTCTGCAGGAATTCATGAAGTATTTCCTGCAGTAATTCCCACAGGTTTATCTTTTGAAATTCCAAGAGGTATTGCTGGTGAAATTTCTAAACTTCTAATTCCTGGTGGAATACCTAGAGGTTTTTTTCCTAGAGGAATTTCTGGTGGAATTTCTAGAATTCTTTGTGGAATTCCTGGATGACTTTCTGGTGGAATTCCGGGAGTAATTTAAGGTGAAATTTCGGGAGCAATTCCTGGTAGAATACCAAGTGGGATTTCTGGTGCAATTACTGGAGAAATGCCTTTTGGAATTCTTAAAGAAATTTCTGGTGGAATTCATAGAAACTGCTGTTGACATTCCTGCTGGAATTCCTAGAGAAATTCTTAGTGGAATTCCTGAGGAGATTCATGGAAGAATTTCTGAAGAAAGTTGTAGTGGAATTCCTGACAAAATTCTTAACCCTCCTTATACACCACTTTGGGAACAGCTAGCTGACGTAGTGCACGATTTGGGTAAAAAATTACCCTAATGCACAAGGAGGGTTAATCAAATCACTGGTAGAGTTTCTGAAGGGATTCCTGCAGGAATTCATGGAGAAATTCCTGGATTATTTACTGGAGAAATTCCTGGAGTAATTTCTGGTGAAATTCTGGTGGAATTCCTGGAGGAACTTCTGTTCAACGAATAAAATATTGCTACTTTCTATAACCTAATCAATAGAGCTCATTTTTTGAGTATAATGTGATTTTATTGCGTTCCAATACCTTCGTTTTGATGTTTAAATAAACAAAACAGTTTTAATTTCCGTGGATAGAATGACAGTTGACCCCGACAGTTGACGGTTGAACTCGATATAAAATGACAGTTCACCCCGAACAAAAAAAGTTTCTTCACACAAATTCTAAATGCATTTTAAAAATAGTTCTCGTGCACCAAAAATAATGAAAATTTGGATTTCGACGAATTTTCGGACGGAGAGTCAGATTATGAAATAATCTGCATACCCCTTGTTGCTGCTAGCACTGCTCTTTCACGTCACAGAAAAAGAGAATTGATGACAGGCAAAATGAGATTTGGGACAATAGCGGAATTGTTGAGTGAGATTCTTCCGAGTGAACGGATGGATCCTAAAGTTATAGATATTAAATAATTTACCATTTCTTTACAATTAAACTTACTAAAATTAAACAATATGCTGAAATTTCTATCTAGACTTATTCTAATACTATACAATTGTAAGTAACAATCATTAAAACTAGATTACCTATATCTAAACTACATTTATATCACAGGTTGCAGGACGAGTACAAAAGACGAGCACAAATAAGTTAAAATAAGCTCGAAATTGAATTTTGTAAGTACTCAAATTGAAATTATATGTCATAGAGAATTTCTAATTATTAAAATAAACATTTCAGCTAAAAGCTGCTTCTCACCCAATAACTGGAGTTTGAGATCTGCTAAAAAGAATTCAGAAAGAACTATTCGTTCCCGCAACACCCCTATTGCTTGAGAAATTCCTGGTAGAATTTGTAGAAGAATTCCTGATAGAATTTCTACAGGAATTCCTGATAGACTTTCATGAAGAATTCCTGGTAGAATTCCTAGAGGAATGCCTTGTAGAATTCTTCAAGGATTCCTAGAAGTGTTGCCGGAAGAATTCCTAGAAGAATTTCTTGTGGAAGTCCTAGAGGAATTCCAGTTGGAAATCCTGGAGGAACTTCAGTTGGAATTCCTCGAAGAATATCAGTTGCAATTCTTAGAGGAATTCCAGTCCAGGTGGAATTTCAAGAGGAATTCCAGGGGAATCTTCTAGAGGAATTTTAGATGGAACTCCTTGAAAAACTTCTGGTAGGATTTCTAGAAAAACTCCTGGTGTTATTCTTAGAGAAACTTCTGGTGGAATTCCAGGAGGAATTTCTTTTGTAGTGCCACGAGGTATTTCTGGTAAAATACCTAGAGGTATTCCTTGAGGAAATTCTGGTGAAATGCTTTGTGGAATTTGTGGATGAATTTCTGGTAAAATTCGTGGAATTATTCCTGGTGAAATTCCTAGAGGGTTTCTAGGTTTTCTAGGAATATGGCACGATAACCATGTACTAGATTTGTAGTAATGAGCTGAATTTTTGTATGGTGAGAAGGTGAATTCTCCGTTTGTGCAAGGAAATGGTACAAAAAGCGTGGGTATAATGATTCCTTGTGCTGTTTGAGCAAAACTTTGGAAAACTGTGCTGTTGATGAGACAAGAAATGGAGAAAACAACAACACAGCTTTCCAATGTTTTTTCTCAAACAGCGTCAAATTAGACAAGGAATCATAATACCCACGCTTTTTGCACGAATTCCCTGCCGAAACGGAGAATTTTCCTTCTCACCATACAAAAATTCAGCTCATTACTTCAAATCTAGTACTTCACCGTTCGTGCTCTATTCCTGCAAGAATTTCTTGTGAAATTCCTGGTGTAATTTTTTGGGGTTTTCACGGAGGAGTTCTATGTGCAATTTCAAGAGTTATTCCTGGTCGACTTCCTGGAGAAATTTATGGAGGAATTCCTGGAAGAATTTTCAGTACAACTTCTAGAGGAATTCCTAGTGGGATTCCTGTTAGAATTTCTGGTAGATTTCCTAGTGAAATTAATGGTTGAACTCTTGATAGAATTCTTGAAGAAATTCCTGGTGGAAGTGCTGGTAGACTTCATGGAATAATGGAATCTCTGGTAAAATTCCTGGAGGAATTTCTGCTGCATTTCATGGTGGAATTCCTAGAGGGTTTCCTAGTGGCATTTTAAGAGGGATTTCTGGTGGAATTGATAGAAGAATTCGGGGTGGAATATCTCAAAGCATTCCTGGTGGAATTTGTAGAGAAATCCGTAGTGAAATTCCCAGAAAATTTTTCAATTGAATTGCTGGTGAAATTCCTAGAGGAATTCCTGAAGGAATGTCTGGTTTTTTTTTTTTGTTTTTATTAATGTGTATTTTAACACTTGGCTAGTTCTACACTTAGTATCGGAATGTCTGGTGTTTTTTTATGAATTTTACCAGGAATCCCAATATCCAATATCTAATCGTATAACAATTAAAAAAATCGTTCGTTTTTGAGTATATTGATTGTTGAACTTGAACATTCCGTGGTAGGTACTGAATTTTTTTTTAAGGTATAGATATTTTGAGCCACATGTCTAAGGAGTGTATCGGAAATTAACTATATATGTTCAAAACATCATAAAAAATAATTTATTCAAGTTATAAATCATTTTATTTTTGGAGGTACTATATAAATCCTCAGAAAAAGGAATGGCACTTTTGCTTTTGTAAAAATAATTATTTTACATGGACATCAATCTCAAAGTTTAAACGCATGATCTTGAAATTTTGGACACCTCTTAAAAATTTGAAATTGCGAAAAAGATGGAAATTTTTTTGATTTTTTAAAATATTTTAGCGCAAATATATTCTTTCCCAGATTGCTCATAATATAGGTAAAAAATTATTTTCAAGAAAAAATTCGACTCCATTTTAGCGCAACTCTTAAAAATGAAAAAAGGTCATTTTTCAGGGACCCCATTTTTTGATGCTCATTCAAAGCACGATTACGCAAATAAAAAATACATCCAATTGATAATTCAATTTTTTTTAATTGGAAATGTTTTTAGACTTAACGACGAGGTAGCTTTAGTAGAGAACGGAATTGTATAACCATTGAAGATATTTGAAACAGACTGTCAAAGTTCGACAAAAAATTAGTGTTTTTTTAGGAAAGGCCATTTTTTAAATGTTGAGGGTTTTTCGATCATATTTTTTTTTTAAGTTGGTGTTCGGTGATATGTTATGTGTACATAACTGCTAACAATAATTAATATTTTTTGGATTTTTCGTCGTACAAGTTTTATCGCTACACGTTATTGAAATGCTGAAAAATCTTTAAAAAACAACCATTTGTCCAAAACTTTAATTTGTGAGATGTATTCATTCTACAATATTTTCAATAATGCTAAACATTTTTCAAACTTTTTCAGGCTGTTCTAAACTTGACTGTATTGTGAAGATTTGATAGAAGAACCGAAATGATAAGACCAAACATGCTTCGAGATAGAGCATCCTGAATGTTTATAGTTAATTTCCGATACACTCCTTATACAGCCCTTTGCTTCGATGCTATATTTATGTAGTATTTTTATCTAAACGCCCAAACTATACTGCCCTGGATTATGACATGCACAAATAATGAACAATTGCCAAAACATTTTTTTTTAAATTTAACTCATCCATACATGACAAGCTTGAATCATAGAGCCTCATGTTAATTCGGATTCGGTGGATTTATCAACAATAGCCTCCTTGATGTAGTTTATTTGTCGCTTTCCATATAATTGCTTCTTTTTAATTTATCAGATTCTTTCTTGCTGGAGCTCTGAAAGTATATCTTGTGGCCGAATTTAATCAAACGTTTCTTCTCTCAACGATGCAAGTAATATTTCATTTCACGATCACGACCATGACCTTGATATCTACCTCGATGACGATGGCTCGACACCCACGATCCTTCAAGTTCTTGGCAGCCATGTCATCAACCATTTCTCCGTCCTGCATGCCAGACTCCTGATTGATAGTCAAATCAAATGCTTCTCTCAGTGTCAGCTTTCGGCACTCCTCACACAGACACAGGCGATCTCGAATCGGTCCAGGAACCAATCTAGCCATGATCTTGTCCAAAAGCAGCCGATCCCTGAGCTCCCTGGTCAAGGCTTCAGGCCTTCAAGGCCCGAAGACTTCAAGGCCTTTTTATGCTACTATTCATTCCCCGCGCATGCCTGATGAACGTGTTGTGTCATGCCACACGTTTGAACATGATAGGTCATAATAATCTGTCGATGACTCATCCCCAACCTGATTCATGTTACCAAAAACAAGAACATGAATTTCACTGCACACTTAGATTCTGATGTTCCAACTCAATAATGTTTTCACTGAGTGCAGTATTTTTCCATCGTTTTTCTGAGTTCTCAACAACAGATTAACCTCGATACACTCGGTAATCAATATTTACCGTTCATCTTTTACCGGGTTAAATCTACTGTTGAGAAATTATTAAAAAGATGTGGAAAATATCGAGCTAATCTTCGTGTTGACATGTCAATTGCGATTGAAGATTTTTTCGTAGGAGCATCTGCCTTTACTGATTTATTTTGGTTTCAAGTTCCAATTAATCCAAAATATTTGTCGAATGAAGGTCACATTCATTTAATCAGTATGTACCTAACGTGATTCAGCGGCGAGAAAACGAAACAATTTTAATCACTGTTGCTCGCAAGGGGTGTGTCAAGTTCAAACTCGTTTTGTGTTTGTGTGTGAATGTTGTTGAGCATCCACCGCCATTCAGATTGAGATAGGTCAGTGTGCTGTTGGCTACAGCCGGCGCAGCTGTTTGTTGATCTGAAACGATAACATGAAACTAATTAGATTAATATGATAATAAATCAATTGATCGGTGGTTTAAAAAATTTAGATAAATTGGTGGGCCCCTCTACCCTGCAGTGAATGGGAACATGATTGTTCAATGTTTTGAATCACATTAAGTTGTAGCTATCAGTAACATTCCAGCAAATGTGATAATGCATGACTGAGTCAACATCACCACTGTTACGTGACTGAAATCATGGATTGTATTGTTTGTCGGGTGTAAAAATCCATGGTTGACTTTTTGAACTTTTTTCAATTTGAAAAATCAGGAAAAAAACATACGTTCATTCAAGGTGATTACACTAGTTTACAGCATTTTTGAACTAGGTGAGATGATGATCATTTTTAGTGTGAAATCATGCCCTGAGTTCGAAAACGTGAAGGAAAAAAAATACAGCAGAGCGGAATTTTTTTCGACTTTCCATACAAGGCTGTCGATTTGAAATCTATTTTTGTTCTATTTTCAAGCAAAGTTGCTCTCTTCATACACTTCATTCTCCGTAACCAACTGTAACTGTAACTCTGCACATCCTAATTTTTATAGTAACTCGAGAAAAAAAATTTTAAATTGTCTTTTTATTGAAAAAATACAAATCTTTATCATTTTTTGAAAATTTTGCTTAATTTTATGGAGATCGTAGCACGAATATCTCGACGTCCACTAATCTGACGCAAAAACTGTGTTCAGAAGATCGAAACATATTATAATTAGCTTTCTATTCATACAAAAGTTTAAAAATTGACTGACTGCAATGCAAGATATTTGAATTTTAGTAAAATCCATATTTTAAAAAACTGTAAAACACGATTTTAAGGTGAAACTCAAAAACTGTTCCACTTAATTTTTTTTGAGGCACGGTCTCGAAATCAGCACTTAATTATGCATCAAAAATGTTGGTCGTTGATATAAGTTCACGACTTTTGTTTTATTTGGAAAACTAGTGTTATTTAATGTTTCGCGATGTCTGCCCATCTTTCCCGCATCGCTACCCATCTTCTTGTATCATCCGGATCACCAATTTTGCAGGGATTTTGTCCGGCATTCTTGCAACATGCTCTGCCCACTCCGGCTTTGGCCCGTTTCTGGATGCTTTGTTCGTCGTAGCGTGCAGACGAACTCGTTGTTCATCCTTTGCCACCACACACCGTACTTCTGCACACCACCGAAGATTGTCCATAGCACGCGTCGCTCGAACACTCCAGCCTTCCCCGTTTACAGTGACATTTCTTGATAGACCAGTCCTGTCGTGTTCGGTCCGACCTTTGCTGCTACGCGTTTCAAGCAGGTCTGCCACCGTTCCAAGTGTTCTGTCAATAATACCCATGTCATTTACAGGATAAAGTTAAAACCGTCACCTTTTCGCAGTCTCCGGCGAGATGCCAACGATGAACTATTCAGTTCACCCGAAACCCTTACGTAGTTTTGGACACCGTTCATCGTTGCTTTGATCAGTCTGGCTTTCTGGGAAAGCTGTTTTCATCCATGATTTTCCATTTTCCTGTGCGGTCGACAGTATCGTATGCCGCCTGGAAGTTGATGAACAGGTGGTGCGTAAGTACCTGGTATTCACGGCATTTCTGGAAGATTTGCCGTACCGAGAAGATCTGGTCCGTTGTCAAACGGCCATCGATAAAACCGGCTTGGTTACTTTCCACGAACTCGTTTACTTTAGGTGATAGACGACGGAAGATGGTCTGGGATACCACTTTGTAGGCGTCATAAAAAATGGTGATCGCTCCAAATTTCTCACACATCTACTTGTCGCCTTTCTTCCCAAATCTTGACTACTAACCGGTGCAGATAGGTGGCCAATTTTTATGGGCTCGCCTTGATGAGTTTTACTGCGATACCATTTTTACCAGCTGCTTCCACCTTTCGATAATCTCACGTCTGTCCGTCAAGAGACCCCCCCCCTTCCTGCGTATTTCGGCACGAAGCCGTTGCAGGATGCGTCGAGCTTCTGGTAGAACTTCCGTGTTTCGTAGGAATAGCACAGCAATTCCATTTCCACGCACTCCGCTTCTCCCAGGCGGAGCTTATTCTACCAAAAGAGGTGGATCTGCCATTTCCGCTTCTGTTTGTCTCGGTAGGTACACGTTCTGCCGGGTCTACTGGGTTTGATTCAAGCCCGTGGTTAGAATGGGGTCCCCGGTAAGGGCCGGGGCAGGTGGAGGCCCCATTGTCAGCAACTCCTTCGGGGGGTGGTGACTTTGTCTGTAGGAGACGGTTCCGAACTCCACACTACCTGGACCTGGGCCGATCAGATGTCTGTTAAGCAGATTAGCCCCCCATTGCAATGTATTGCTTAGATGAGAAAAAATCGACTGGTATATCTAGTTTAGCTCCTGATTCCCACTTTGATTCTTTAGTCACATTGGAAACCACTCGCCAGCGAACGGTTGCTGCTTTTGCTTGTGTGCCTGCTTGCTAGCGACGATAGCAATCTCCTGCGAACGGTTGGTTGGAAGCCACACTCACGGATTATTCATTCATATTCATTTGTATCGCAAGCGATGGACCGGCGATGCGATTTGTGAGTGACTTCGCTTCCGATCCAAACTACGAACGAACAGCAACGAATAACAATGCCAAGCCTGCTGGTGAACGAGTTGCGTGTTCATTCAGGGAAAAACATTTGCTGCAACTTTCTCGACTCGCTTCAGCAAAGAGGAGTGAATATTATTGAAATGAGGCGAATATACGGACCCTTGGTCTAGACTAGACAAAGTCTTGAGGGTATCGAACTGTTACTGAAATGTGCCAAAATCATCTGATCCAAGCAGTAGTCCAGTTGTTGCAAAGGGCACAGATACGAAGATTGGCATCTGAGACGAGTGCAATACAGGCTGCTGGTAAGGGGCCATCCATTTGGACAGAAAGATCGAGGGTTTTGACCTCCTTCTCCCTCCACACAAGTGTGTACTTATTTTAGTCATCATGATATCAAAAACACTATGCAACTATGCAGTATATCAATTTCGACCTCAGCATCTGAAATTACATGTAAAAACTTGCAAATCAAGTTTGGGGTTTTGCTAGTTTACTTCGAAATTTTGTTTTATGCCATCAGAAAGGTTTTTGCAATGGAATTTGTGTTATACGATTATATCCAGCAAATTATTCAAAATTTCTCCATGCTTTATTTAGACAAGATGTTCCTGACCCAGAAGTACACAACTTTTGACCAGATTCCCAACATTGCATAGTGTTTTTACTGGAGAAAGCTCGAAAATTTGACATTTTTTTAGTAGTTTTGGTCGTAGTTCACGAATGGTGCATATTTGAACATGTTTATATTTAACACAATTCTTCACTGAATCTGCTCGAAAAATATTGCCCAGCATTGCAATATTATACAATCAATCATTATTGTCTCATTTACGGTTTAAAGATGTTTCCCAGAAATAAAGCATTTCTATTCTAGTGCTTGCACAGCCTGTATTGAAAAGCATCCTGGAAATTTCAAAATTTCTTCTGATATTTTCTTGTCAGTAATAATATTTGCAGCATATCAGAAATGTGACACAAATATTAAAACGGCCAGGCCCACTGTGCAGACTAATGGAGTTGGAAGATAATTCAAAAACATAAAGCAATCAGGTTATCAACTTATGAATAACATAATTGACAAACCTTTTTGAATTGAATAAAGGAAGAATCGGGGACAACCGTACCAACCGTTTTGTTTGAGGGGAATGGTGTTTGAACATAAAATCGTTTGGAGTGGTGCTGCTAAGAAGGTTAATGCACACTCCGTTGTAATTGGCGTCTCTTCTCCTGGGATGGGACACAGGCATTTCTCCATGTGTCCTCCCAAGTAACATTTTAAGTTTTGTTCGGCTCTACAAGAGATCTTCATGACCAATCTTATAAAACTTGCAATAAAACTGAATCATACATCAAAACCTCTTGATAACCTCTTTAAGAGCAGCTTCCGGCTAAGTGGACCACTCTCGGAGAGGTTTTGCAAACCGCATTAAGAGTAGCAATAAACCCGTTTTAAAACCTAGTTGAAAAATTCTCGATTGTTGTTGTTTTTTTTTCAACAAAAACTATGACAGCTCAAGATGCAGAGAAGCTTCTTCGATGGCATGTAAAGTTCTGGAGGATACATCATTCGTAAGTAGAAAGCGATTATTTCAAAGCAATATTTTAGTAGTTATTGTGCCGGTAGCCTTATGCGCATTCGAATTTACCGTGAATATTGGGGTTGCAGAATCATAAAATTAATGCGCTTCGAAAATAGTGAATATTATCATCTTAGAATGAAATAAATCAATTTGTGAATTTAGTAAAACTATGTCGAATCACAAGAAAACTCAGCAGAGAGAGTTTATTTATGTGAGCATGTTATGGAAATGGTGGCAAACTATCAATTCATTGCTAATTTGAGCAAAATGAACTATTTTCCATTCACGTTAGCTAATTCTTCAATATGGCGACAACCATAATCAGCGAAAATAAAACGAAAGCAAGTTTACTTTTATGATGACCGCAATAAACCTAGCAGTGTCGTAGTTCTGCTTTTCCATCAACAGATGTCGTTACTAATCGAACGGATCGCCATCTGTTGAGAGTTTTAACAGTTTTATTGTGGTAATAATGATTGCTAGAAGGTTTACATATCGGAAAGTTTTGTTTACTCTTGAAATCTGTCTTTATGGATATCTTCAAGTATACTATAAAACATGTTATCAATGGTTTTCATAAAAGCAGTCATAAAACTGTGTGTTTTAATTATTGCTGTTATAAAACCCTAATAAAAATCAAAGAAAACCAATCAGCAATGAAATTGTTACTTGGGCTGGCTTCAAAGCCTAGGCTTAAGCGCCATTACTCGCTCTCTGAAACGAGAGAAAAAGTATAATGATCCCTTCCCCGAATATACAGATAAATAAATCCATATGCTACAAATATGCCAAAATAAAAATAATTCTTTTCTGACTGAGCAGTGTAATATGAATTTAAACAAATCCACTTTCCCCTAGTCATACCATTATGTAACTTACCACCTGGGTCGTTGTTGATAACCCTATTCGCATAAAATGCAGTCAGACTTACAGTAATTTTACTTTCCACACCTTGGCTAGTTACCGTCTTACCCAAGTAACCAAAAGTTCCGCTTCCCATGACAAAATGCACTTTCAAGTTCCACGAAGTTCAGATAAAGTTCCGAACGGAACTTTCTGGCTGCTTAAGAGGCTAACGCTGAGCCTTGCTGGAACTTCGGTCACAAGTTCCGGCAAGGCTAATTGTTAGCCTCTTAAGCAGCCAGAAAGTTCCATTCGGAACTTTATCTGAACTTCGCGGAACTTTAAAGCTGCTTAAGATGCTATGTCGGAACTTTGTCGGAACTTTCAAGTTCATAGAAGTTCAGTTCAGTAGCATTGTGTTTCAATGAAGATTAAATTTATTTCTTCTACAGAAAACAACTGTTCAAGCGTACACGAATAAAAGACAAATATTAATTAATCAAATCAATGAATACTAGGCTTGAGCAAAAAAAAAAATAACACCGCCCATCGGATTCGAACCGACAGCCGCTGCGTGAGAGCCCTACGCTCTACCGCAGTACTACAGCTGCGATTGAGTGGACAGCAGGTAAAGTCTGATTTGAATCGATTCGCTGTCGGCAGCTAGTTTTGCACATTTGTACAGTAGTGAAGTTAGCTTGACTTTGTCAAGTGTCTTCAGCAGCGCAGCGGTATGTCGGCAGGCTATCACGCAGGAGGATCCAGTTCAAATCTACATAGCAGCGACATATGTGAGAATATAATTATCAGTAGCAATTTCCAGACGTGAATCACAAAACCCAACCCCCCCCCCCCCCACCAACAGGGTGTGATTCTGAGAAACATATTTTGTTTCTGCATGAATTTTGACAAAGTTCTGTCAGAAGCTGCTTAGAAGGCTATCCAGCGTGCTTATGTGAACTTTCAAGTTCCAAAATTACTTAAAAATGAAGCTGCTTAGAAGGCTAATGAGCGACCTCGAACAAGCTGCTTAGCTTATAAAGTACCCTTTTATCTGAACTTTTGGTTACTTGGGTATTCTTCCGAAATTCTAATTCAATCCTCTTGAAATGCACATCCCCAATTGTCAACTGAACCACGTTATAATTACCATCACTATTTTTGTTGCAACCACACGAACTAGTTTCCGTGGCCAGCGCCGCTCGCTTTCCTTAGAGTCAAGCTGTTTCACTCTATTGTAGTCCAACTGTCACAAGTTGAAATCTGCCACCGTGCACTTCCCTATCTTATCAACAATTAGCAGACCGATCAATGTCTTCTCTTTTTCTTTTTCATTCCTTCACACAGTGCCGGCCAAATCGATTTCACCAGCCGAATCGTAACCCAAATGCTTTCGTCATTTGCGATCAATCCGTCGAACCACCGATTCTTTTCTTCAATTAACTATGTAAAACAGCACTACTCTAACAGTCTTTCTATCACTAATTCAAACCCTTATCCACACAATCAGCTCTTTTCATTTCTCTCCTCGTCGACACGAATGCCACTCTAGTGGTAAAGTGTCTTTAATAAACTAATAATAATAATAATAATAATTTCTCTCCTATCAGCAGTCTGATCCCTTTTTTGTCAGCAATTCCTCAACCAAATCGGCCAAAAGTCTTCACGAACCGAATCTAAACTCAATTCCTTTCGTCACTAGCCTCCAATCTGCTGATCCATCGCTTACCTCCATCAACATAAAATCGCAAAACTTCTTAATCGAAACTGTTCAAAATCCGTCACCATACACTCAGCTTTTCCACAGTCCAAAACCACTTCATCAACCGAAACCAAACCCAAATTCTTCATCACCAGCGGTCAATCCGTCGATCCACCGAATCTCTTCATCGATCACCAAACAAAAACTCCGCTTAACCGAACATTGAACATCACCATTCAGTCCAATTCTCGCTGGAAAATCGACATCGAAACATACCCAACACCCACCTTAGGTTTTTCCTTTTTCCCTGATCCCGTCTCACCAACGACGCTTCCTCGGCTAATGACAACTCACTCTTCAGAGAGACACTGTCACAGCCTTTCTCACACAAGTTAGAAACCGTTGCCCCACCCTCAGCCTCTTTCCGACACTCCCACTCTCCACTCCTCCTTTTTTTTCTTTTTCAACTAGAGGTTTCCCAGAAATAAAGCATTTTCTAAGAAAATTGCACACTTCATGGGTTTTCTTAAACTTCTACTTTTAATAAATGTTAAGCATTTGTGAAACATGTGCAAAACTTGATGCTTTTTTCTGAAATAAATGCTGTATTCAGGTAAAATAAACATTTCCAGTGTTCTCAAAACCATTTCACTGACTGATAATTGAAATTTAATTCGAATATCTCGCGCTAAGTATCATACGGGCGTATCTACAATGGTCGATTTTCTCTTTGGTTACAGATTGGTTCCGTTTTTGTCAACACGGTCCGCAATTATCACTTGACAAAAACGGAATATAAATAGTGACAAAAACGGAATAATTTTGTTTAACAAAATATTTTGCAACATTTCGATACCAACTGACAGTTTTATTATAAAACACATTTTCAAAGTAAATTTGTGCTGTTAACTATAAAAAGTGATTTATTTTTAACGATTTTAGGCAAGTCTTGGTTGCACAGTTACCATTTTATGTTTTTTACTAACACTGGCCAGTGGTTTTGACGTTTACCCATTTCCCCGAAATCCGTTTCCCCGAAAGTCGTTTCCCCGAAAGCCGTTTCCCCGAGTGACCCGTTTTCCCGAAAAGGGTACACATTACATTCTTGTTCGATGTGACCTTTAACCATAAAATGTTCATGATCCTTGGAATTAGGTATTTCAACGAATTTTTCGACCTTAAGCTACAACCCAGTCAACCAGTGATCGTATGAGATGTTGTATAAGATGTTAAAGTGGAGGCGATATACACTGCGACCACTTTCTATAGCCGCACCTCATATTTTCACCCCCCGCGTTAACCACTGTGCAAACATTATGTATAACCACATGCTTTTACTAGTATTGGTGAAACATAAGTTATGCATGATTGGTTTTGTTCCTGTGATTGTGCACACGTCAAATTCACATGTTTTGGAGTTTTCAGGCGACCATTTTCTATAGCCGCACCAAGTGTTTCGTCCGGTTTGGTCCGGTTTCAAAGTTTTTTTTTTTAAATCTATCCGATCAAAAAGCCAAATAATGCCAAGAGGTAGTATTTTGAGTGAAAAAGAAAGAGGTATGGTTGAAGCTTTCGTTCAAGAAGGAGTTCCAGTTCGAGAAATCGGGCGTAGGCTCGGTAGGTCGGATAAAGTGATAAGAAACTACTTGAAAGATCCGGAAAAATACGACGCAACCAAACGGAAACCAAAAAAGACAAAGTTGTCAGCAAGGGATACGCGAGCTATTGTGAGATTGGCTTCGAATTCAGCGATATCGTTGACGAAGATTAAGTCTTCGTTGAACTTGAACGTTTGCAAAGAGACAGTTCGCAAAGCTTTGCGCTCTAGCTCGAACATTGTCCGTTCAAAAATGAACAAGACGCCAAATCTGAGTCCTGCCCATGTATGTATGTATGTATGTAAAGGTAACCACTTATTGTTGCAGGGCACAGCCGTTAGACAATAGACCGTCCTCTCTACATGTGTGGATCCAGCTGAACTGCAGATTTTATTCAATCATTAATATATAAAATGATTATGACCTCAAGCCTGCTGTTCATCCAGCCATCACACCATATAGAAGAATGTCTCAATAAGTGGGAAAGGACTCTGCCTTGCTCCGCAATATGTTGAAGATAAGAAGTTGGCAATTCCACTCTTCCCTTCCATATTACTTCACTCAGGCATCCTGTTAAATATAGTTATTTATGGAATATGTTTCTATGATAATATTTAAAGTAGAAGACACTTACCATTATCTTGATGTTCATAAAAATATAAGACAATCTTACCTTTTCTGACATTTATTGATTTTACTTAGTATTTATGCTTTCAAAATTGTATTATTACCTCCCAATACATTAATCCGATTGAAACCGACGGTGGTGTACTTCAAACCTGGTTTCAGAGAGCCGCTACCCCTCTCACTAAGTTTCATTCCTTCTTTTCCTTTTCCAATGCTTGTATGTTTTGTCATTACTATCCTCATCTGATTCCCCATCCGAGATTTCACTATCCTCTTTTTTATAGATCTCATCTAACTTACTTTTCAGTTTTTCCCTATCCTTCGAAAGTTCTTCAAAGCTGTCCCTATTCATGTTTTCGTATTTAAGAAAATCCTGTTCTAATGATTTTAGCCATGTCTGAGAGGGCCTTCCCTCTTTCTTCTTCCTATGATTTAGTTTAAAAGCTAACTTGAGAGGGTGGTTCCTTTCTCTACGCATCACGTGGCCAAAGTAGCTTATTCTTCCTACTCTAATTCTTCTGTTTATAGTTTTTCCGTCTAATAACTTTCTCGCGTTGAATTTTAGGTTCTTTGGTTTTCTGCAATATTGGTAAATGTTTCTAAGAATTAACTTTTCATAATTAGCTATTGACACCCTACTTTTCTTTGTTAATACTGATACTTTTGTTCCATACAACAACGATGGTCCTATTACTGTTTTGTACATCAATTTACCTAGCTCCCAACTTGGTTTGAATGACTTACAAAATTCTGTTATAATTCTAGAAGATTTAACTGTGTTCAAACATCTTTGCTTACAAGTTAATTTTCTGTTAAGAGTGGCTGTCAGACAAATTCCCAAATAAGTTATGCTATCACTAACCTTAAAAATTTTATTATTTAATGCAATCTCTTTTGGGTGTTGTGCTTTATCGTTGGGATACCTGATCAAAACCTGACTTTTTTCACAATTGATTTCTAGTCCTACTTTTTCCAGCTGAAGTTCTATCTGCTCTAGGATTTTTTCTAATTCCGCTTTCGATCTAGCTATTATGAGAATGTCATCTGCGAATACTAAAATCAATGGTAAGATCAATAGGTGTACATCCATCAACTTTAGTTCTGGGATTTCTTCGGCTACCTTTTTCATGACATCTTGTATTAAGTAATTGAAGAGTAGTGGGGAGAGTGGGCATCCTTGTTTTATTCCTCTTCCTCTTTTAACCTCGCCTGAATATTGATTCTCCCACAAGATTCTTGTAACTTCATCTTTAACACAACTCAAAACTCTATCAACTAACCTCGATGGCACTCCTAACTTAATTAGTATCTCTCCTATGGACTGTATTTTGACATTATCAAATGCTTTGCTAATATCTAACGCTAGAATGTATACATCCTTCCCAGAATTCCAGTGTTCTTCCATCATTCGCCTAGCTACGAATATATGATCGTCAGTAGACCTATTTGCGGTAAACGCAGCTTGATGCAAACCGGGTGGCCCTGCATACGTATTCAATTGCTTGACTAACCATTTTGCATATATTTTGTAAGCTACATTGCACAATGAAATTCTCCTGAAATGTTCTGCTTCTGAGGCTCCTGACTTCTTCGGTATCGGGATTTGGGTTGATTTTTTCCATTCTTTTGGCATTTCATTTTTTATGTATACTGTCTGAATTATTTCTACTAGCTTCCCTACTGTATCCTCATCAGCTGACTTCAAATACTCGCTAACCACTCTATCCGATCCTGGAGACTTCCCGTTACATGTTGAAAACAAAATGCTCTCTATTTCCTCTTTTGTAGGAGGGTTCGGCAACGGTGTAAAATCTTGTTCAGTGCAATACTTAACCTCGGGGCCTTCACACGATTTAAGAATATTATCCCATACCCGGTTACTAATCAGAGCTTTTTTATGTTTCTTTTGCCTCACAAAACCCTTCAAATATTTGTATGTTTTCCTGATCCTTACCCCTGCATCAAAATCATTTAGATTCTTAAAAAAGTTAGTTATCTCTTTTTCTTGGTGTTCTTTGACTGCTTTTTGATATTCTTGTCTACAGTTGCCTACCCTATATCTATAGTTTATCATGTCCGGATGCTTCTTTGCTACCCTTAATGCTGTTCTCAGCTTATCTAAAGCTTGTCTTCTCCGTGGCGTGTTGGGAACTGTTGTTGTTTTTAGTGTTTTATGAGCCGCTATTCTAATTCTGCTCGCTAGTTCTTCATAACATTTATCTACTGAATCTGTTTGGACATTTGTCTTTGTTGGAATCGACTTTAATGTTTCCTTGAACATTTTTTTCTTTTCTGGAATTTTAAGAAGGTCGATGTTAAGTTTTGTGGGCTCTTTACTTCCCTTCACGATTCTGGATACTCTGCCGAAAACTAATCCTACCGCAATCATTTTGTGATCTGTTTTTAAATCTGCCCAAAAGCCCTTGACGTACCTGATTTTGAAGTTTGTGAATTGTGCAACCAATATGTGGTCAATTTGGCTAGATTTGTCCCTTGATGTCCATGTAATTTCTACATTTTTTCCAATCTTAGTTAGTACATTCTTAAGTTTTGAAAGGTGTAAGAAACATTTGAAGAGCTCTCCATTTTCGTTGCACAATTCGTGACCCAAGTTGGAACCTATCCATACTCTATCATCTGGTTGAAGGTCTTCAGAGCCTAGCTGTGCATTGAAATCCCCTAGTACAATCAATGATTTACGATCCCTTTCTCTCGACACTATTTCATTGAGATTATTGAGAAATGTTTTCTGATTACTATTTGGAGCGTGAACGTTTATTATTATCAAGTTAGACCCGTTGATTCTTAGTTTAACCCACATGATGCCTTTCTTACGTTCCTTAACTTGTAACACCCTGATTCCTTGATTTTTCATCACAACAATTGCTAATCCTCTTGTTTTGTTTACGTGATTTCCCATGACTTTCCATTCATAATTACTAGTGTATATGTCATCTCCTATTGTGTTAACTTCCTGTAGGGCAGCAACCACTACTTCGTTAGCCATCAGAATTTCATCAATCTCATCCCTTTTTTGTTTATTTCTGCAACCTTTGACGTTCCAACTAACTAGTTTCAATACCTTCTTCACATATTCTTTTGATTCTGACTTATTTTCCTTACTACTTACATTAACAATCGTTTGTGGACTACTTGAATCTTTCTTTTTGTATACAGACTGTGTCGTGTGATTTTGCCCTTGATTGTGATCTGAGTGCTGCGATTCTGTTGGTTTTAAATTGCTCCTATTGGGTTCTGTTCTGGCCGCTACTTCGCTATCCTTTGTTGTAACTGTTGTAATTGCAATTCTGCTATCATCATCCCAGCCTTCATCAACTTTTTCTGTTTCTTTTGCTCTTGATCCCATACTCTCCCCACAACCATCGTAATTCCACACGTTGTTATCCTTTTCTACTTCCCTCTTGTTCCCTGCATTATTGATTGTTTCCTTTTCCGCTACTGCCTGGATATCGATGATGCTATCATAGTGAGACCCTGTATAGAAAATTTTCAAAGCTGGTTCGTTGTTTGTTCGGATACCTATTCTTGTTCTTAAGCCTTCTTTCCTGTAAACTTCAATCTGTTTTTTAAAGAATTCAGCAAAAATTAAGATTGCTTCTTCTCCCAGCCAAAAGGACTTCTCCCTAATCCTTTCAATCGCTCTTTCGAAGGAACCTGCCTCTTCAATATGTTCGAATAAGTAATCCTCAAACCTCTCTCTATTGTGCTCAATGTAACTAGCGATATTGTTCCTTAGCTTAAGAATATTATAGTCCGACATGTAGTATTTATCATGAGTTCTACCTAGTTGATCTAATAGGGATCTGAGCAAACAACTACCATCTCCATCTATTTGTTTGATAACTGCTTTTCGACCGTTTCCCACAAGTTCCATATTATAAATCACCTCCTCTGCCCTCATATCAAAAAAGTCTATCGCTGGATCAATACTCATTCCTGCACTCCATGTTTGAATTTGCCTGCAGTTTTTGACTGTATGGTACCAGATTGATGTTCCCTGTATCTCAGCTACTAGCATAATTGGTAAAAGTTTCTTCTTTCGTTCGGTAACCCCTAAAACGACTTCCTCTCCACTCATCAAGAACACTATAATTTCCCTGTTAAGATGTACTGCCAACTTGCTTACTAATCTCCACGTTTCATGTAATGCTTTCTTATTCCAACTGATGTTTGGCTCTAATTCATCGATCCTTGCTCCATTTTCTTCAAAAAACTGATCAATCCATTCCATCATCTCTTCCACCTCCCTCACTTCTAATCTGCCAGTTTCCATCTGCTGAAAAACGTTCCTCACTAATGCACTATGAAGTTTACCATCATCCATAATTGTATTCTCAATCTCGAAAATCCAGTTACTTATTCCCGTATACCACTTTTCATCCCTCCTTATTGTTAAACCTTTTTCCAGATCTGTATTATTGTTGCTTATTTGTGTCACTATCCTGTTGAGCCCATTTAATCCTTGGTCCGAATCTTGATTTGTTTCAAATCTGTCGATATTTTCTATCTGTCCGTCTGTTTTTACGTTAAACTCCAGTATTCCAAAAAAGCGATTTGCCTTCCCTTCCTCGATAACTTTTACTTCTTTTGCTGCCTGAAATATTCTCACCTCACATTCGAGAACCTTTGAAATCGCTAGCAAAATGCAATTATCTGCTGTCGCTGAAATATCACTTACTAGTCCATGAACGCTATAGAGTTGAGTGAACCATCCTATATCATCTTCCCCTACATCAATTATGGAGTAAATACAATCTTGCAGTTCGTCTACATCCCTCAAATTAAAACTGATACCCCCCACTTTCCAAGCAATCTGATTTAAAATTATTCTACTCAGTCTATTTTGTCCGTTTGAATCCTGATCGTTTCGCAATATTTTCTGTTTAGCCTCTCTCAAAACCTCAAGGAACCACCCTCGTTTCGTTTCATCTAAAAAACTTGTCATCGTCAGTACCAAAAATCGCAATGTCCTTCAGTGAAACTTAGTAAGAAGCGCCAAATCTGAGTCCTGCCCATAAGCTAAAACGACTAGAATTTGCGAAACTGAACATGGCTCGTCAATGGGACTTGGTAATACACTCAGAGCAAATCTTAGTTTTTTGATCAAATTCTTTATGTTTTCATCCGATTCTTTATTTTACGATTACGGCTAATTGTTATATACTTCTTTGGTTTTATCGCATCCAGGTGATCTTTTCTGATGAAAAGAAATTTAATTTGGACGGCCCAGATGGATTCACGGGTTATTGGAGAGATTTGCGAAAAGATCCGCAGTACTTTTCAACGAGGAACTTCGGAGGAGGATCGATAATGGTTTGGATAGGATTTTGTGCTGCAGGAAAACTCAATCTGGCGTTTACATCTTGCAAGATGGACTCTACAGAGTACATTGGGGTACTAAATAGCTGTTTGGTCCCATTCCTAGCGAAGAATCGTCGCAAAAAAATTGTTTTCCAGCAAGACTACTAGCATTGTCTGCCACTAGTTCTGCCACAAAATCATGGTTCCAGAACCACAAAGTTGAACTATTGTGGTGGCCAGCTCGCAGCCCGGACCTGAATCCTGTCGAAAACATCTGGGGAATCATTGTGAGACGAATATACGCTGATAGAAAGCAATACAACAGTGTTGCTGAACTAAAAGTGGCAATTACTGAAGCCTGGGAGAGTTTTGAAGTAAAAATTTTGAAGAACCTGGTTGCCAGTATGCCGAATCGTATTTACCAAGTCATTGAGCGTGCAGGAAGAGCAACTGATTACTAGAGTAAAGAAAATATGCAAAAAGTTACATATTTCATCATATATTCGTCATTAATCGCAAGTGCGGCTAGAGAAAATAGCCGGTCATTTTAACGAAAATCGCCATTTTTAGAGTATCAAAGCCATAAGTTTTTGTTTTTATTACGGTTACTTTCATGAAATAAATTTGTTTTCAGATATACATAAAAATTTGGTGTTGTTTTTCCCTTCGTTAAGAAATAACGCATGAAAGGGGGGTGCGGCTATAGAAAGTGGTCGCAGTGTACGTACATTTTACTTGCACCTAAATGGAGGCATGCACGCATATGGCCTCCACTTTATCATCTTATGCAACATCTTAGAAGAGTACTGGTTGTCTGGGAAAGTCATTAGGGACAATATAGTTGTGGGAAGAATGAGCACCCATGAAAAGAAGGAGCAATATTGTCATTCTTTATTCAGCTGTTTTGCCGAAGGTCTGTGGGAGTCTTAAAAGAACCGCCTATAAAATAAAGAAGGGTGCATCAGGGTGCATAATATATGATTCGGAAAAATGGGTCATCCGGAGAACTGGCATTCGGGGCAATAGCATTTTGGGAATTGGGGTTCGGGGAAACGACATGCTTGGAACCGACACTCGGGGAAAAGTAGTACAACCGGTGCATCTGGGAATTTAAGGAACTTAAATTCATATATATGTCTATTTTCGTTTAAAGCAAGAGTGACGCATATTACAATTTGAATACTAGGATCGACGCTTTCAGGAATGACACACTTCCAGAAATAAACAATCTCCCGGAACGCGATTTTTATATCCCCGAAGAAGGATACGTATCCTTCCTTCCGGAGGGCATTCCTCCAGGAGTGTCTTCTGAGATTGCTCCAGCAATTCCTTCACAGATTTCTGTTGAAGTTTCTTCTGGGATACTTTTAAGAAAAACTTATTCGGAAGTTCCTTCCGGGATTCCTCCAAGTTATCTCGTACCATTCCGCTTGGTTATCTCTTGAAATTTGGTGAGGTGATAATTTTTCTAACCAAGTTTCTGATCCCTGGAATTTCTTCAGGAGTTTGTTTTAATTAGAATTAAATCAGAAGTTCTGGGTTCTTGATTTGGTGAAATAAATAAAAGCTATTATCAATTGTAGCAGTTGAGATTTTTGCATGCTTTATTTTACACCTGCGTATCACAAACTTTTGTTTTTCCTAACTCTAGGCTTACTTAAGCTTATGACGATGTGAGTTTTTTTTCGTGAAAAATCGTGTAAAACCCGCTGAAAAGTGAACATAAAGCGTTCATTCTGTGAAACTGTTCAAGTTTTGTGTGTCAGACCTAGTGCATTAGCGCATTTGGAATCTGTAGCAGCTAGAAAAAAGATTTCGTTTGGATTGAGTTTGTTGTTGTTAAATGGAAAGGAATGCCCATCGGAATGTGAACAAGGAGCTACACGGCGAAGCCAAACGGTGTTTCCCCAGTCGAAGATTTCCAGTTTATCGACAATAACCGTCAACGGAGGTTAAACCTGGATGCAATCGAGCGCCTCCGCAATCAGGTCTCTGAGCAGCTCCAGGAATATCAGGATCTGATGAACATCAAGATCTCCCTGAACAAACTGCAGTCGTCCGAGGAAACCTGTATGAACACCACCCCCGGAAGCCAGACCATCATTTTCCAGACGTCCTCGAGTAGCATATGTGCTGCCCGAACGATCGCGCTGCGTTATACACCGCAGCATGCCGCCACCAAGCGCAACGTACCAAGCTGGAGAAATCGGACGAGTGCAGTGTGTCGCACTTTTCGGTCAATTCGTCCGCCAAGGTAGACATTAATCATGGTACATATTAATCATGATCGGAGTGATATCTTTGGAACCATCAAACCCAGCAATAATAGTCGCATTACTTACGTATAGTGAATCCTAGACCATTCCCTTACCAAAAATCCAACTCCTTGCTATTTACGAGGGCGTCGGTGAGTCGCTGGCCTCTCGTTAAATAGATGTCCTCCCATCCTAACTATCCCTTCCTGGTAGCATCAATTGTGTTTCTTTTCGTTTCAGAGGGCGACCAATGGCGCTTTAGCCTAGGCTTGTTAGCCAGGACACAGTGAAAATGCCTGTGCCCCATCCCTGAAGCAAAAAGGCCCATGGAGTGACAAAATCTCTTAGCTACGTCACTCCCAACGTTCGTGTTTAAATATACTAAAACACTTACACTCCCATAAATTCATCTACATGATCTACTCAAATACACGTACACAATCTAAATCTTGTCGCTTCACTCGCTTATAGTGAATACCAAATTAACCCATTCCAAATATCCAACTCCTTGACACCTATGGGGGCGTCGGTGAGTCGCTGACCTCACCTAAAGTAGGTGTCATATCATCACATCCTTTCCTACCCTCGTAACGGAGAAAATGGGCGTGGCCGGCAATGGAAGTTTTCATGTTTTATTTACTTCAACCTCTGATTGGATAGCAAAATGATGATTTTTACAGCACGAGTCGTACATTTATATGACGAGTGCTGTGAAAATCGAGTTTTGGTACGAGTTGCATACAACATTTTTTGCAATGACAAAAAAAACATTCACTAGATTATGCATCATTTCCATCAGTTCCATCGTGCTTTGCGGTGATTCAATGGGGGCGACCACGTGCTCCATCAAACGAGACACGAAGTTTGGATCAAGCAAGCCGTGCTATAACCGTCACAATTTTGTCAGTTCTTACCGCGGAAACTTTGGTTGTTGGTCAAACAATCGCATTATGGTTCATAATGCAACTGAAATGAGTTGCATTATGAATCATAATGCCATTGTTTGGTATAATACGGAAAAGTAGGCCGTTTCCTTACTGAAACGGTTAGTATAAACATATAATTTATAGTGGTGAGTTGCAAAAAAGTTTTAACATGACAACTTTCAGTATGCAATCTACGAATTACTCCGTTACCACGCAACGCAACGCAACGCAACTCTAGACTAACATAAGTTAATCATATAAAATGCAAACCGTAGCAATAGAATTTCTTTATGAGTTCCTTATCGGGTTATGCCACACGTCATTTTTTAAATTCCTTCTGGAGTTTCTTAGGGATTTCTTTCATTCAAGTTCCACCAGGTATCGAAATTTGTTAGGAAAATCATTCGGCCTTTTAATCAAGACATCCTCTTAATATTCTTCAAAGAGTAGTTATTAAGATTTACCAAGACTTTCCTTCCGAAATTCCTACAGGAGTTCATCAGATTCTTAGCTATTTCCTACGAGAATTCATCCAAGGCTATTTTTTTTAATAACTACAGAAATTTTATTCTGATATTTTTCCAGCAGTTTCTTCTGAGATTCCATCAGATTTTTTCTGGGATTTCTTCAATTTTTTGTAGGATTTCATCTGGGAATTTTCACAGAGTTGCTTCTAGTATTTTTCCATGAAATTCTTCTGGAACTTATCCAAAATTTTGCAGCATAAATTCCTTCTGGAACTTTGATTTTAAATACTTAAAAGGGGTTTTGCTAGATTCTATATTTGTCTTGAGATGTGTCTTGAGACTGCCTTCAGGATTTCTTACTGCGTTTCCTCCTAGAGTTCCTTCTAGGAATCCTTCAATAACACAGCATAACAAAAATTTACTTTTGGTCTGTCTCAAGAGCAAACTTATGTGTCTCTGACAGATTTTGGACCGCTGAATCCGAATCCAGGCTCAGATTTGCTCCAGCACGTCACAATTTTGAGCTATACCTCAATTATCAGAGCAAAATATGCGGTTTTGGACTTTTTTGACTGCAAGTGATTAAGCATGGAAATATTTTTTTTAACCAATCAAAGGAAAAATTGGTCAATTAACATCTAAATTAACGACTCATGCGATATATTTCGTTTTACCAAATCGAATTTGATAGTTTTGAACGATTTATGTATGGTACGATATTTCCCATACAAGTCACCCTCCAAAAGTTGCATGCAAGTTTACATACTGACATAAAATGCTTAAGGACAAACGTCTTCAAATCCCGCTTCAACAGTGCATCAGAACTTCAGACGCACAAATCTCAAGAAGCAAGCTACAAACATCAGTGCATTTTATTATTCTGTTCTTGCTCACTTGTAATACGCTCAAAATAAGAAGAACAGGTGCGCTGGTTTTGTTTACGAAGAGATTTGTGCCCTCGAAATCGTGAGTAGGTGCCAAAGTCGGCCATTGTGGCTGCCATTTTGAGATTCTAACAAGTCTGTCCTTAAATCTATCAAATTGGATTTGGTAAAACGAAATATTTTGCATGACTCGTTAATTTAGATGTTAATTGACCAATTTTTCCTTTGATTGGTTAAAAAAAATATTTCCATGCTTAATGGCTTGCAGTCAAAAAAGTCTAAAATCGTATATTTTGCCCTATAAATTGAGGTATAGCTCAAAATTGTGACGTGCTGGAGCAAATCTGAGCCCGGATTCGGATTCAGCGGTCCAAAATCTGTCAGAGACACATAAGTTTGCTCTTGAGACAAAAAAAATGTTGCGCTGTGTAATTTATTGTAGGAAGGAATCCTCTAGTAGCTGCTTTTGGGTGTTCTCGAGGAGTTTCTTTAAGGAATTCTCCAGGATTTCGTTCTTGGAGCCCTCCTGGCGTTCCTTATAGAAATCTTACAGGAGTTATATCTGGGAATTTTACAGAAGTTCTTCTGTAAATCGCGTCCAGGAGATCCTTGTGCGAATTCTTCAGAAGTTCTTTCAAGGAATGCTGCAGGGAACTCAAGCAATTTTCTAAGATTTCCTACAGGGTTGATGGAATTTCCTAAGGAGTTCTTGGAAAAATGCCTAGATCGAATTCCTAGATTCCAGACTAAACTACTGTTCCGTAAATTTCTGATACAGTTAACTTCTGAATTCCCTAAAGGAATGTTGGAAGTTTTTCCTAAATAAATTGTCAGAAGAAATCCATCCTGGAGGAATCCACAGGAGGTATACAAGGTAGAACCCCTAGCAAGAAGTACTGAAGGAATTCAAGATTGCAGTTTTCGTAGTAATGAAAGGATGAAATTCCTGGATGGAAATCTAAGATAAAAGTTCTGTAAGAATCTTCAGAAGGATGTTCCTGAAAGAATACCCACATGGATATCCTGGAGGAACATCAATGAAGGCGCCCTAACACAATAAGCTAATGATAAAAAAATAATAATAATAGCTCTATTATTCGGGGTGATAATCGAGTCAGTTTGATCGCTTTAATAGATTTATATGCATATCCCTCCCGTTATTAATTTATTATGATAAGCTACTTGTTTCACACTTGAAATTATGTTGGTTAAATTGTTTAAAGGTTTGAAAAAATAATGAAATTTTTTACACGTGTTGGCACAATAAGTACTATCCGTGAACAAAAAAACAAGTCAATTGGATCAAAATTGACTGAGTTTATAACCAAAAAACGACCCGTGCAAGAAATAATCTGGGTTATTTTGGTGTCAGAAATATTTCCTCTGAAGCAAGCATTACCGTATGCGTGATAATATTTGCACCTTCGTACAAATAAGGTTCCCGTATCACACGCAATGTCTTGGTTTTCTTTGCATGAACGTAAGCTCTAACTCATATCATAGAAGGCTGCGGATAAAAAAAATCGACTTCTTAAGTTTAACGATGGTTAACGATGTACGATGGTGCAAACATTATCACGCATACGGTAAGAAATTCAAAAAAAAACTGCAAGACATAATCGTACAACATCAATTAGTAGCCAATTGGAATAATTTCGAATACACAATCAAATAGAATTTATTTCCCATCTGTAGTTAATATTTTCAAAGTCAATATATTTATTGAAAGCTCACATAACACTGATCAAATACAGTATATGTTTTGAAACAAACTGTCCTTTATCCTGTTGTAGTAATTGCAAATGTGTCCCAAGTCTGTTTCGGCCGGCACGCAAGTCTTTTATTGGTATTTCATCTAGTTTTCATTTTCATTGAGTAATGGTGTTAAGTTGAATCAAATTAGGTTATTGTCCTCAGCATTAGTGGTAGCAACTATGACCATACACACTCATTTTTGATTTCTCTGTTCGGTAATATTTTTTACGGTGTTCGAACCGTAAAACACCGAAATCACCGAACTATCAGCTATTCTGTTGAAGAATAACTGATATTCAGTTATTTTTTAACAAAATTGCAAAATTCGGTAATCACCAATACTGAACGCACGGTAATATTTGCAATTTGCCGTACAAAGTCAGTAACCCTGAAAAGTCAGTAAAATCGTTAACCGAATGTTCAGTAAAAATATGTTATTACTGAGATCTCGGTAAAGCTGAATCAAAACATTATCTGACACGCGTGCATTACTGTCAGGCGGAAAAATCCGGTGGAGGCGACTTCGACGAGAGCAGGAAAATCTCTCTGAATAAAATTAAAAACGTTTGATGATTTTGTGGCTATATCGGTCTCTTTCTACTCATAGTATAAGGGAGTAGAGATCAAAGTGGTTAATGAAATGATAGATATGATAGAATTCGCTAGGTAGCGAACAAGTGTGAAAATTTTATAGAAGGTGAAATTAGGCAAGTAGCCAGTCTTGGTAAGGTGGTATGAACTACCAACCAAGCCGATCTGTTTAAAAGCACAGGTCGCACGGCAGAAGTTTCACGCATTCGATGTATTCGTTCAATACATGGCCTACTTGCCTAATTTCACCTTCTATAAAATTTTCACACTTGTTCGCTACCTAGCGAATTCTATCATATCTATCATTTCATTATCCACTTTGATCTCTACTCCCTTATACTATGAGTAGAAAGAGACCGATATAGCCACAAAATCATCAAGTTATTAATAGAATACGGTCGATAAATCAGCATATGATATTAAAAACGTTGCTACGCGAAAAAGGCCACTGCTAGAGGAAAGCCGTACATCTGAACCGCATCAACTTACAAATGACTGCGAGAACTGAAGAGAAACCATCCCCCAAAAATTTGCGGAGAAACTCGTTTCGAATAGCTATTAAATCAATTACGGACAGCGGGTTCCATTTTCTAAATCAAAAATATTTCATTTTTTGTGAAGTTGTGCCAGCTGCCCAACGTGTAATGCAATGATAAGAATAATATACTAATAATATACTAATAATATACTAATATAATAATATACGAAATAATCTACTCAAGATTCAGACTGGGTGAAGTACGGAGTCATTATATCTTGATCCATAAAATTGCTATAATTGGCCCTGTACCTGTTTAAATGAGCTTTGTCATGGAAAAAAGCAAGGCTGCGTCATACCTCAGTTTAACCCATAATAATCTTTTCCTAAACTTAATTATATCGCTATCGTGGAAAATTTTGACCTAAATTTGCTTTATATAATATATTTATGCCTTTTTCATAGAAATAAGCACAAATTGACTTTACTTGAAAATTTATCGCCATATAATCACTGAAATAGCAGTGAAAAGCTCTTTTCTATTAATTTAGTATATTATTATAAATGATATAAATGATATTGTAACAATCCGCATATCGTCATACGTCATACGTTCTTCCGAAATATTGCGTTGTTTATGCAAGTGTTCTACCGAATTTATTGTCGCAACTGTTGACAATTGATAGGGTTTTGTGTCTACTATCGCTTTCACTTGAAATTCTCAAACGTGTCTTGAAGTTGTGCCGAAAGGATGACCGAAAAGAAATCAGCATCCTACAATGATTGGGAGAAATGTGGAAAATGTTCGATCGTCATATACACAGATTTGGCATTGTATACTGTGTGCAATGGACCGTGCGGCAACTCATTCCACGCTACTTGCATCGGTATGAGTATGAATCATCTTCGAACTCTAACGAATGGTACGATGTGGATGTGTGCCCAATGTTTACCGGCATTCAATGAATGGAAGACCAACCAACGAAAATCGTCGCCAAGATCGCCGCCTACCGTGGAAATAAGTCAACTACACTCCGAGATCGTAGAATTGAAGACCCAGGTATCGTTAATAGTGGATTCATTGCAACGATCGACCACGGATGATACACCTTCCGCCAATGGACTATTGCGCCATTCTACTCCTATCGCTTCTGCAGAGACGAGTGCAACACCAACAGTGGGTACGGCTACCTACACTGAACGAAAACCCCATCCTGAAATCGACTGATTTGTCCGACCATCCAGTCCAAGTTACCAAAATCGTGTTTTCGAATGACGAATCAGTCATACGGCAATCATCCTAAAAAGCGGATGAGGATCATCTTATGCGCGTATGAGTCGACGCACGCTATGTGAATGAATATTAGTTGCAGAGCGAAGGCTACACAGATGCATCGAATTTATTCATCGATAGCGTAACAAGTTCCTTGATCGTGACACCCGGGTCGTTGACGATATTGCTTCGCATGTCTTGGACATGCTAACTTTTATGAAAAGGATGCCCGCGAGGGTATCCTGGCAACCAAGTACATCATTTTTGATAAAGATAGCGGTGCCATTAATGTTATCAATCGCTAAAAAAGAAGGTTGCTCGACCATATGGTCGACATTCTATTTTCATATCACTGTCATCCGGTTTTAGGATGACATCATTCGGTCGGTGGACCATACGGTTTCCGACCGAATGTCGTTAAGGGGCGTGATCATATCGCCTCTCAGTCGATCTTGGGCGGGGGGTTTCGTTCAGTGTACAACAGCGATACGACTGGGCAGCATGACGTTCAAACGACAATGTACGATGGTTGTTTCTCGTTGCTGTTGACCAATATTGACAACGCCGTTACGGAGCACGATATAGAAGCCATGGTTTCTCGATGTTTGGGTGCTCCGGCTCGAGACTGCCTGAACGTGACGAAATTAGTTTCGAGACGAACAGATTTGCGTCTGTTAGATTTTATCTCCTTCAAAGTCACCCTAGAAGATCGATGGAAGGATTCGGCTTTGCGTAAATCGACCTGGCCTGATGGAATAGTGTTTCGAGAATTTGAACGCCGTTCACGATATGTTTGGAAGCCATAAAAATGATCAAGCAGAAGTTATTTTTGTATGTTTTTTTTCTTTTGTTGAACCTCAATGTAATCAGAAGAAAAAGTTTTCCTGTCTATTTTGATGTATGTTAGTGTAATGTTTGTCCAGCAGTTGATTAAATAATGTTATGTGAAGTTCTTAATACAACAGTCTGTGCAACTTTATAGTTGAAGATGTAGCAATAAAAAATAAAATTATTAGAGATGTAAACTCATTCAACGTTTAGGACTGCTGCTACAGCAGTGTTGCTGGAATACTTTTCGAAAAAAAAATCCACCGTGCCGGAGCTAACAAACTTTAGGTACATCTGAGGCTTATAATAAAAGTAGACGATGACGTTATTCAAAACCAAATGCTGTATTTGATCAGTGTTATACGACCTTTCAATAAATATAGTTTATTTGAAAATCTGGATTACAGATTTGGAATTAATTCAAATTACAACTTATTGATCACCGTGTATACGCAAAACCTCGAAATTGTTTGGCAAGCTTTTATATGTACTTTCAGAAACTGAGGTCGAAATTGAGTATACTTTTTTATGTGTTGCACTGTGAATGGTAGTTAAAGCCGCTTTTACTAGCACTGGATTTCAATTTGGTGTCGATTGTTACTTTATTAACAATAACTCCATGGCTACAGGTTAGCGGGGACCGAAGTAAAATCCAACATACATAGCACAGCACCACACCTTTGATGTCGAAGGGTATGAAAACATTTGAATGAATCCCATCCATCGGTGATGTGCTATTTATTTATTTCAAACCATTAGAACAAAACAACTCAGCACCCCTGTTGTGATTCCACGAAAATATTGCGCTTGTATTCATTAATGATCATTTTTGTTTTACAAACTGATTCTAAAAAATAAAATGATTTCGCTGAAATTCAACACTTCAAAGTGAGCTGATAATTACAGCCTATTTGATAATTTTGCTTTGTTCATTTAATGCAACTACAGTCGAGTGACCTTTCCATGAAAATAACATTAAACTCCCATACCCAAAAAGAGAGCAGTTGAATCATACCATCACATACAGTTCTCATCTTCTGCAAGTTCTAAATGATTTCAACGCTTTGTTAAACCACAACCGACTAGAGAACATCCCAAGTTTCAATTTCAATGCTCAAAAGATTTATGTGTGTTTTATGGTGGTTTTATGAAAGCTTGCATCGATGCCTTTGTTTTTTATCATTAATCATTATTTATTTTAAGATATAACTTCATACATAAAACTTCAATCAGTAAGCCTTCTTGGTGGTTTTAAAATAAACATTAATCCTCTCTAAAAAAAAAATGCGGTATAAAACTTACATGCAAGTAAACAACTAAGTTTTGAAGGAGTTTTATCAAGAATCTACATAAAACAATAATCATTATGGTAGTCCAATGCTGTACTCTGGTGTTGCAATCCAAACATAATTGACATTTGACTTTTAAAGTTTAGAACTTGCTAACTACTGAGAAGGAAATTGCAAATTATGAGTTCTTGGAAAACGTTTAATTCAAGCAGGTCGTATAAAACAGAAGTCCGAGAAAATAATCGTTCCCGGAACACTGTGCCTTTGACACCTGCTGATACCGTTGAAAACGATTTTCCTGATTCGTTACAATTTGACCAGCTGAAGAATGAGGCAAATCCAGGAGAATTTTTTTTAGAAACTGATGGAAATGAAGCAGATGAGACCGTAGAAGATTTTATAGAATCCTATTGCGACGATATCTCAGGTGCTCCAGAGATTCAATCAGACGGGACCAGTGCGCGTTTTCACTTTTCTGACGTTTGAGCAGTACCGAATTATGTAGGTGACCGTGGAATCGAATCATTTTTTTCTGTAAACAATATATTCTATAAGATAAGACTGAGGTGATTGTAACGTAATTCGTATGTCGTAACAGTCATAGCTCTCATTACAAATGCAATTCAAGGTTGCGTCAGCACTTACATTCGCAGGGGACTCTTCACATCTTTAAGGAGTATTTGCCACATACTTACACCAAACTTTATCGAGCTGTTTTTTTTTCTTTTCTCGTATTAATGATTCACTTTGAAATTTTCCTTGTTTACTCTCTCGGGTTCTACTTTTTTCAAGATTGTTTGTCTCATGAATTTGTTCGAACGTATAGCCTTTGGCGTTTTCCAATCGATACCGATCTGGTTTTATTGCCGCTGTTTTTTTTTTGTTGTGTTATTGCGAAGAATTTAATCTTGCCTAGTTTGGCTAGTGGCTACGGTTAGGATAGCTCAGATCAATCTTCTGCATAAAAGAACAGCAACGTTCAATCTTTGCAACTTATGCAAAATGATACAGCCCAAGTAGCCTTTCGTAAGGGGAATTTCTATCTAGGAAACCTTGTGAACCCGGTGTTTGCTACTTTCAGTAAAAATGAAATGGCAAATTTGCGTTTCATGCCTCGAGCATGTGCGCTTGTCAACAACGCAATTGTTGCTACACTCATCTCTGAACTAACCACCAGAGATGTATGTGCTATCACAATTGATGTATCTGTTGGAAACCTCAACAGGAAATACGTCTATTGTTCGGTTTACTTACCGCATGACAAACCATCCCCTACGGATGCTTTCAAACACGTCATCGCATACTGTACTTCAAAAGGCCTTCCGCTAATTTTTGGCAGTGATGCTGAAGCTCACCATATCACCATCTCACCATCTGGGGCAGCTCAGACATTAACTTGAGAAGCTCCAGTTTGAGTACTTAAGGACATATATGAGCGAATCTAAAGATGGCCATCACAATGGCTGCCTTGCAAATACCGAAAGCACGGAAACTACTGTGAACCGCACATCAACACACACCTCGTTGTTTCCACTTTTGGTGAATTGTCCTAGCTCCAAGTGATCTTACAATTGCATGTCATTTTCCATAGAGGCTAAGGGTATTAGCGGCAGGTTTGTTCTCTTCGTCATGGGGGGTTTTTGTGGGCCAAATTGCCTGAAATTTGGGCGCATAACTCAGCTTGGTTGGGAAGGATTTGATGCCAACTCTCAGTTCAATAGGTTTCAACAAAAACCCCATGACAAACAGAACAAAACTGCCGAAAATACGTAACCTTTTCCACGAAGTTCCCTTCCCCGGAAGAATGGACATCTGGATATCTGGAAAGAAGTATTTCAGATGGCATCGTATGTTACACTGATGGCTCCCTTCTCGAACGTTGAGCAGGTGCTGGTATTTATTCTCGTGAGCTAAGGCTGTACCAGTCTTACTCACTAGGTAGACACTGCACCGTTTTTCAGGCTGAAATCTTTGCTCTTATGTGCGGAGTGCAATCAGCACTTCAGCAGCACGTAATGGGCAAAGTCATATACTTCTGTTCAGATAGCCAGCTTGCTATTAAAGCACTTGCTTCGACCAACTCTAGGTCGAAGATAGTTATCGCTTGTCGAACTCAAATCGAGGAGTTGAATTCAGCAAACGATGTTCACCTTGTATGAGTACCTGGCCATTCTTTCATCGCTGGAAATGAATTGGTTGATGAGTTAGCTCGCCCTGGAGCATCACATAACTTCCCTGAGCCAGCTATTCCGATATCGAAGTGTTGGGTAAAGCTTCAGATTCACACCTGGGCTGCCACTCAACACAGACAATACTGAAATAGTTTGGAGTCATGTCGTCAAACCAAATTGTATTGTACTGAGCCATCTCCAAGGGTGGCGAAGTATTTTACAAATCTGTCTAATCAGAATTGCAGCATTCTGGTCAAACTGAACGTCATGCTCAACCTTACAATATATAAAAACCTTGGATGATGAAACAGGCTTTTATTTTTGGCGATGGCACAAATGTCCCAAATGTAGGATAACGTGCCTCTGGGGCCGACCTTCTGATATCTGATACCTGATTGTTCGAACGTATAGTATGAGTAGTGAATATGCAAAACTCTAACACTCTTCGGCTTAGATGTCAACCCATCACATTTTCCTTATTGACATCCTACTTGATCGTAACAATGTGATCGTTTTCCTTTGGGCATGTGTGTTTGTAAGATTCCGATGAGTTTAACGATATTACCTAATTGTATGGGTACACACTAAGAATATATCGCAGAACTCTGTGAAAGATTTCACCGAATCTAAACGGTAAAATATGCTTTCACAGATCTTTCTGTGAAATTCATGGTTTCCCAATCCAACTGTCAAAATTTCACCAAAAATTCGGTGAAGTCAGCCAAACTACCAAGTTCTGTGAATTTTTACAATATGTTTCGGTGAACATCAACATTTTCACCGTACACTGTGAGTTTAACCGAATTTCTGTAAAAACAGTAGTCGTCCATATTGCCAAGGGTTATCGAAAAGTGATGTGTTTTTTATTGTTATCTCGTGATGACGAATCTAGTGAAAGACAGCAGAAAAACAACAAAAACTTAAAAAAATGGACGATTTCCAACAGCAACACGAGATGCTGGTTGGTATTTTCCGTAAGTACTAATTACACATTAATAACAAATGTTTGTTTTTTGCAGTCTGATGATTCTTTCGGGCAAGCCGCAAGAAGTACCCGCATATGAAATCGCGTTGCAACACCGCGAATGGACATGCAAAAACAACTGATAATTGTGTACGTTTGAACATCTAATTAAATAATACATTTTCAAACAAATAAAAAAAATTGTTTTGATTAAAAAAAATGTAAAATATACAAAATAGTTCGGTGAACCGTGAATAAATTCAACTGAAAGAAAAACACCGAAAATTTGTGAAAAAATCACCGAAAGTTCGGCAAAACCCACACAAATAAACCACTAATCCACAGAAAATCTGTAAAATATTTCACCGAAATATTCGGTGAATTAGACAGATGAGCATTTTTATTCTTTACAGTATGTTCGGTGAATTAAAAATTCACCGAACAGATCACCGAAAATTCTGCTGTTGAGATTTCGGTGAAATTTCACAGAATTCTGTGATTTATTCTTAGTGTGTATCAACGAGTCAACGAGCACTGTGTAGTCAATTGTGCAATATTTTAATTGCATGTTTACAAATTTTGATCGCCAGTGCGTGGTGGTTTGCGAATGCCCTCGATTGAAGTTCCTGCTAAGATCTTGATTGCATTGAATTCACATAGTGGAAACTACCCTAACGATGAAGAAAACAATTTGGCCACAAACGTAACAGGAAGTCGATGAAAAATAAAAGTTTGATGCGTAGATGAGTGAGAAATTTAAAACCAACTGTAGATTGGATTGACTGACGAGCGAAAATGTAAAATGTGATATCTCATCATTGAATTACTCATAAAATATTTTTCAGTTTTTATTCAACATTTTTACGTTTTTTTTTTTTGTTTTTTTTTGTCATACTACTTATTTTATGATTTTTCTGGTTTGATTACACGTCTAAACAATGGATAAATAGGAGATTAACATATCATAAATCTTATTCTTTATTCGATGAGTTCCGGTTCGGTGTTCTCGGTAACAACCGGATCCGCCTCCTTTTGCTTCTTGCAGTCCTTTCCACGTCGCTTGCCCTTTGCACATTTACCAGCTCCATGATGATCGAACTTTCCATGCCAGTCACCCTTCCTGTGTCCTCCATGGGGGCGTCGACCACGTCTGCACCTCTTCTCCTCGTTATCGCTTTCACTATCGGAGCTGCTGCTGCTGCTGCTGCTACTTGAGCTGCTCGAGCTCGAACTAGCCTTTGCCCGCCGAGATTGCATCTTGCGACAGAACTTTGCCCAACGTTTCATCTCGTGCCGACGCATGGGCATCATTCCCTCGAAGTCGTGGAATCCTCTCGGACCGAAGCGTCCCATCATCATTGGTGGTCCCATCGGAGGGCGACCCCACATACTGGGGCCGTGGCCATGTGGTCCATGAGGACCGTGTGGTCCACGGGGTCCAAATGCAAATGACATTTCACGGCCGTGTGGTCCATGGTGGTGATGATGGCCGTGATGCCCGGGGCCGTGGCCATGTCCGTGACCATGGTGGTGACCGCGATGACGATGCCGACCGCCATGTTTCCATCCTCTACGACGATGTTCCTCCAAGTTCATGTCAGCCATGTCATCAACCATTTCTTCATCCTGAAGTGCAGATTCCCGATTGGCAGCCAAATCCAGAGCTTCTTTCAATGTTAGCTTTTCGGTTTCCTCGCACAGACGATCTTGAATCGGTCCAGGGGCCAATCCAACAACGAACTTGTCCAGCAGCAATTGATCCAAATGCTCTCCGAATTTGCAGTTGACCGAATAGTTCTTCAGTCTGGCGTACCACGTCTTGACGTCCTCTCCACGCTGTTGCTCCGCTCGATAAAACTTGGCCCTTTCACGGAAGATCGCAATCTCCGGGAGAAATTGCTTCGCCAGCAGTTCGCACAACTCCGTATAGCTTTTACTCTTCGGCGAATCCGGATGACAGAGGTCACGCAACAGTCGATACGTATCCGGTCCAATTACGCTGATCAACACCGAAATCTTGTTGCTGTCCGGTACTCCGTTGGCCTTGAAGTACTCCTCCAGAATCTCCTGATAGACACTCCAATCGTCGGTATCCCCATCGTACTCGGGAATAATCCCCACAAACTGGGCCTGCTGACTGGCTGGGATGCTCTTACTGTTCGAAGCCATCTTTGCGTTCTGATGCATCCAGTTGCCACTCCAGGGGCTATTTATACGTACACACCACATCAGACAGTAAAAATAATTCGTTATCATTGTTCGCGCATGGCTGCGGCGAAACAAACACGTTTGTCATGTTTTTTCATGTCGCACGCGTGAACCTTCACGCGCGATGTAGCGGCGACCGATGACTCATCGTCAACTTGAGTATCATGTTTCCAAGTGTTCGCGGTTACACAAACATGAATTTCACCACACATGAGCAGTTTTGCGTCAGTGTGGAGCAATTGCGCTGCCCCATCCATTACTATCTCGCTTGGTTGGTTTGTTTTGATCGATGTGCGGGGAATGCCGGCCGGCCGGCTAGACTTGAGCCTCTATCATCCGATGCGCGGCAACGTGATTCAGCGAATCTCAACGACGACAGTAAACGTTGATTGAATTACTACGACGAGTGCAAGCGAGGGGAGTGTCAAGGTTTGTTGGTAAACATTGTTGTTTCCTCGGTTTGATAGGAATATGTATAGCCGTTGAAATAAAATCTAGGTGAATGATTTGCATACAAAAATTAAGATTTAAGCTTTGTGCAAAATTACATCTTGAAAGACCCCTCGGCTATAGACCAAACAGGTCACAAGACATCAACATTGAACATGATGGAACCTGTTTGAGCATGTTTTTAGTTTCGATGTATTTCCTTATCAATTACAGTTCAAGTGACGATGAGTCATCATCACAGTGGAACATGAGTGGGAACTTTCCAAGACTTCATAATTATTTCAAAATAGCTTTTTATTTGGGACGAAGGAAATGTGATTAGTTCAGTTTAACGAACCCCAACCGTGAATTTGAGTCAGTCATGCTGAGTGTGCGCTACATCAACGAGGTAAGAGAGTTAATGCACGAAGAAAAGCAAAGGAGTTTTGGAGAGGTTCTGGCAAAATATTGGGGAGAAATTTCTGCTAAAGGATCTGGGAGGATTTCTATAGAAACACCAATTGGGATTCAAAATCCAAGTCTAGGGAATATTTCAGTAAAATCCATGGCAGACTTTAACCCATTCTAGCTAGACGGTTTCACGGACACACGTCCGTCCAGTAGACATGATCATATGTATTTGAACAAATGCCTGGAAATCCACCGGTCAATTAAATTCTTAATGTAATTGCATATTTGGCGATCAAATGTCAAACAGATCTTTAGACTAATGTGGAAATGATTGTACTTCCTCGGATAAATCTTCAAACAGTAGTCATACAAACATTTCTGGTAGTAGTCTTTAGGGAAAGAATAAGAATATCAAGAATGCCCACTCCGCTGATACTCGAGGGGACACAACCGCAGCGCTACCAGCGGATGAAAGCTTAAGCTTAATGCGGTAGTGTGTGCTACTGATTGTATGCGGATACCAAAACTTACGCACACCACCATCTCTTATGACAATTCACGAACATGAAACCATGAAACGCTTAGAGAGCGCCACTTGTCTTGTCGCTTAATGTTTACATAGAAAAAGACAAGAGAGGGCAATCTTTCTATTTTTATTCTTTGCTTTAGGTATAAATCCTGGTGAAACAGTGATGACCCGATTTGGTCAGACCCTGGTTGTATTTTGTGCTGACATAATCGGGACATTTTTTTTTGTTTTGCTTTTATCAATGAAATGGAAAAAAAAGTTTCAGGTCCGTCAAAATATCATAGGATTAGAGGGTGATTTATGAACAAAAGTTTTAGTAGATGTTGATTGAAGAGAAAAAATAGTTTTCTTAATGCGCCTATGCTTGCATATAAGATTTTTCTCACTATTTACAGCAGAAACATTACATATTCTACTGTTTTTTTTCCTGATCTTAAACAGAAACATTTTTTATGGCTTTATCATAGAAATGGTCATCATAAAAATAGGTCATTTTCTAATGAAAGAGCAAGGGACTAGATAATTCAAAATGATATGATAAGATTTGATTGTATTCACTAGAGTTTGAAGTTGGGATTTAGAAGGTGATTTTTCATGAAACGATTCAGAAGAAATCCTGGGATGAACAACTGCAAGAAACCTTGGATAAATTTCTACCAAAAACCTTAGATAGTAGTTTTGAAAAAAAAACTCTGAAAGAATACTTGAAGGAATTACTGAAGCAATCATTGAAAGAACTCTATAAAAGAATATTCAAATAAGTTTTAAAATAAGTTTTCAACGAGATTCTTAAGAAATTCAAGAAGGTTATCTAAAAAGATTTACGAATTATTTGAGGAATTTCTGTAAGAATCATCTAAGAAATTTTCAACTACATTATTGTAATGATTTCCCTGGAATTTACGAAAAAAAAAACTTTGAGGAATTCATGAGGAAATCTTCAGAGAAATTCTTTTAGTATTTTTTGGAGAAATACTTGAAGACAAGCCTGAAGGATTCTTTGCAGACATTTTGAAAGGATAATAAAAGAAATTCAGGGATAACCCTACTTACAAAAGTTGCTGCTATAAGCTTGTTGAGCAAACTGATTGTTTGGAGGAATTCCTGAAGCAATCCTTCGGGATTGCTTGAAAGAATTCTTGCTGAAATCCCTGGAGGAATCTTTCAGAGAAGCCTTAAAGGAGTTACCGAAGAAAAATTTGAAGGAATTAGGAGCCCGACATGAACTATTCCAGACGAGCCCGTGCACTAGGGAGGGGTTTTGGTGGTTAAACCCCTACCATTTCCAATGTTCCATACACTAGGCGCCCCTCCACCTTTAGTCAAAGTTAGGATCAACCTCTCCCTTGCTTCCTTTTCTGTGCACGGGTTTGATCCCAGGGCTAGAAAAATCCATGAGAACATTTCTAAAGAAATCTTTGGAGGAATACATAAAGAATTGCATGAAATTTGTTTTGGCAGAAATTCTTTTGAAGGCTTTCTTGGATTCCTTGGTGAAATTGATTGATTGATTTGTCGTTATTTAAGAGACTTTCAGCCCTTGGCTGGTTCGTCTTCAATTCTTGAAATAATTCTTGCACAAGTTTCCAATTCAATCACTGAGGGAAATCCAAAGTGATCTTTGGAAGGATGCCGTGAAGAACACATGAGAAAATTTTAGAGAGAATCCTTAAATAAATCCCTCAAAGTGACCTGAGGGGAGTTTCTCAAGGAATCATTGGAGGAATCTCTACAGAACCTTCGAAGATTCCAACATGATATTTCTAAAAAAAATCATTCAGGAAGTTCTAGAAGAATCGTTGATTAAATTTTAGAGGATTTTTTGCAGAAATCCTTATAAAAATTCTTGAATGAATGGAATAATAAAGATAACCTTTGTGGAATTCTTAAAGGAATTTCTAGAAAAACTTTGGAAAAATTCTTAAATTTGTGAAAATTCTTGAATTTCTACAGAATTTTTCGAAAATTTAAAAAAAAAAGACGCGGACACCGTCTTCAGCCAGAGGCTGCACAGACTGAATGAAACTTAAACACTAGATAAGGGACACACGGAGCATGCACCAGTGGATACGGAGAAGAAACTATTCTCACGAAAAGTTTCATCGCCCGGATCGGGAATCGAACCCTCACCCCATAGCATGGTGCGATTAGAAGCTTGGGGACCCTAACCGCACGGCTACGAGGCTCCAATTTTCTGGGAGAATCGTTATAGGAATTGATGGATGAACTCTTGGAACTTTTTTTTTTCAAGAAATTCTTGAATAAATGCTCGATTGAGTATTTGGACAAATATATCAAAGCATCAGTGAAGGTACACTTAACCCTTTGGAGCCGGAGGGGTCATATATGACCACAACATAGAAACGACTGTATAAATTCACCCTTTCGATAAAACAGAATACTGTCTTCGGCAAAGTTGCTGAAAATTGAGTCCTCTATTAGGAAAAAATGGGGATATTTGTATTTGGGACTTCATTGATTACCTAGAACATGCTAAACACCATGAAAATTGCAAAAACGAAATAATTGACATACCAGTTGTTCTAAAAGCTGAATTTGGATGTGGGTTTGGTGTGTATATCTATCCATTTAGCCTTTATCAAGAATATCAAAATGCATTTTATATTCTGGGATGTTCTAGATGTTCCAAACTGTCCTATGGTGAAGTTCTTCAAATCTACAAAAAGTTTTTTTTTTTGTATTATCGCCTCAATTATAATTTGCTGCATAATCTATTGAGATCCGTGAAGCTCTTGACATCTACTATGTCATTTATAGACACTACAGGGATATTCCAGGTCACTCTACTACTATTTTTTTTTTTTGTAATAAACCTTTGGGACATTCACGGTCGTCCAAACTGTTCTACAATGAAGTCCTTCAAATCTTCAAGAAAAACATTTGTTTTCATCATAAATAATAGCATAAAATAATCTGCTGAGATCCGTGAAGCTCTTGAAATCTCAAATGTCATTTAGAGACACTGTGGGAATGTTCCTTCCAGATCAGCCAAACTATCTATGAGTTCATAGCTTCAGGTCTACACTCGTAACATCAGCTATATCTGACATACTGAGTAACGTTTCAAAATCAATAGCGGTGACTGGACCAACCTGAAGTCTTCTATATATTATTATGAACTTTTGGGACATTGAGGGTCGTCCAAATTATCTTGAAGTTTAGCTCTTGATAGTAACAGTAGGGCCCATATAGCCGAGGCGGTAAACGCACGGGTATTCAGCACGACCATGCTGAGGGTGACGGGTTCGATTCCCGGTCGGTCCAGGATCTTTTCGTAAGGGAAATTTTCTTGACTTCCTTGGGCATAGAGTATCTTCGTGCCTGCCACACGATATACGCATGCAAAATGGTCATTGGCAGAGGAAGCTCTCAGTTAATAACTGTGGAAGTGCTTATAGAACACTAAGATGAGAAGCAGGCTTTGTCCACATGAGAACGTTACGCCAAGAAGAAGAAGAAGATGGTGCTAGCAAGAGAGAGTAGTGGTAACTGTGCGGGAAATGATGCTACATCATTTTGATTTCCTGCCGAACACGTAAAGCGCACGGAAACCAAGTGCATTCCAACAAGCACTGAGGTGAGTTAAAATGTTATGACATTTAATCAGTGTGTTTTATAAGTAGTGTTTGCTGCTAAGTGTGAAATGCTGCTCGGTAATCCAATGGTTATTAGTGCGATACTTAGGTGACACGATTTTTTTTTATTTCGAATATTTTAAGTCGCATAAGGTGCTATATTACGTCGCAATAGTGCATACCGTACATAAGATATCGCTTCAAGTCATATAACGTCATTATTTTCCCGTCAATGCACGGATAGCCCCTCCACTTTTGTACGCATAAGGCACTTTTACTGCATCTTATGCGATGTAACTTTACCGTTTTAAAAGTACGAATAACATGAACATAAACTTCATTATACGTGCAAATTGGTTGTCTGGGTAATCCACTGTACTTACCAAAGCAGTTAGAGAAACAATAATGCGCGTTGTTATATGTTTTTGGGATATTATGGGCTTCATAAGAGAAGGTTAGTTGATAAAAACAAGCTTGCAACCAACTTTCAGAAGACTTGCTGGACATGATAGATTACAAACCGTAGCTTTTAATGAAAGAAGTTACCGTTACACCCGTAGACTTTACGATCTAAACTCAAGTATAGTTTGGATGACCTAGGATATCTCGACTGATCTGATATTGTCCATTTACCTTTCAGAAGACTTACTGGACATGATAAATTACAAATCGTAGCTTTGTGTAATGCAAGAAGTTATCGTTACACCCGCAGACTTTAGGATCCAAACTCAATAACAGTTTGGATGATCTAGGATATTCCTACTGATCTGATATTGTCTATTCATCTTTCAGAAGACTTGCTGGACATGATAGATTACAAATCGTAGCTTTGTGTAAAAAAAAGAAGTTACCGTTGCACCCGCAGACTTTAGGATCTAAACTCATGAACAGTTTGGATGACCTAGGATATTCCGACTGATCTGATACTGTCTATTGAACTTACAGAAGACTTACTGGACATGATAGATTACAAATTGTAGCTTTGTGTAGTGAAAGAAGTTACCGTTACACCCATAGACTTAAGGATCTAAACTCAAAAACAGTATGGATGACCTAGACTACCCCGACTGATCTGATTCTGTCTATTGAACTCTCAGATGATTTACTGGACATGGTAGATTACAAATCGTAATTAAAGTATTCTAGAATAAATTCCTTCGAAAGATCCATAAACATCCTGAAGGAATAGTTAGAAATTTTTACCAGAAAAAAAATCTGGATAAATTCAAGAGAGAATTCTTGTTGAAGTTCCTGTTAGATTCGTTGGAGAAATTTGTTGAAAATTCCCTAACGAAACTTTGAGGGAAGTCCGGGAGCAATCCTGAAGTTTGAAATTTACTTAAAGGAGTCTATTTGTTCCTAAAGGAATGCTTGAAGAATTTTATAAGGAATACTTGGAATATTTTTTTAACAAATACATCGGGGTCGCCGAATTAGTTTAAAAAAATCTGTAGGATAAGTTTCGCTGAGGAATTGCTGAAGGATTCCTTGAATAATTATCTGAAAGGAATTTTGAAATGGAGAAATTTCTGAATGATTGTTTGTAGGAATCTTTAGAAAAATTTCTGAAACAATTGTTGGAGGAATTTCTGAAAGAATCCTTTTGACAAACTTTTGAAGAATTTCCTGAAGAGGTTCTTTTAGAAATTTCAAAAACAAAATCCTTACGAGAATTAGTGAAAGAATCTCTGGATGAACTCTGTGCGCAATTCCAGGAGAAACTCCAGAGAGAACCTCTTCAGGACTCTTGGAGAAATACCTGATTATGTGCCTGGAGCATCATCAGTGGTAATTCAAATAGGAATTGTCGAAAAATCTCTTGAAGAAATCTTTGGAGGAACTTTTAATGACTTCCATAGAAAAACTGTAAGAGAAAAACTTAAAAAAAAACATCCAAAAGCTGGCCTCTGGTGCCGACCTATTGATACCTGATACCGCATCGTTAAGTATGTAGCGCGTCCAATATTTCTGCCCTTTATACAGTAGACCATCAAGCACACCAATTAACCTCAGGCTTCTCCACGGATCGCGTCATGCACTATATAGAAACAACCTTTTTTATGAATTTTGAAAAGTTAAGCTTATTTGTAATAGTTTTGTGGCTTTCCGGCATAGAAATAGTTTTTCAAAGTTGTGAGAAGGAAAGGGTTATACAAGAAGAGTCTGATCTGGTGTTTTTGTTCAACACACGTCGGGTTCAATTGGCCAAGGTTTTTACAACATTATGTTTTAGAGTTTACTGTAGGCTTGAGCTTGAACGTTTCATTCGCCTCTATATCAGGTTGGTCTTAGAGTTCCAGACTGCAACCATCGAACAAGAGGAAGAGAGTAGGAAATATCGTCTGTTCATTGACCTAGAAAGGCGTATCGGAACCAATAGAGCTACAATACGTAAAATGCCTTTGATGTGATTATTGAATCAATATTTCGGTTTACGAAGAAGGTTCACATAATCTAAATAAAATTCTGGTTGTGTTGCAAAATGACGTTCTAGCAGATATTATTTCAAGCACTTTATCAAAAATATATGCAACTTTACCTCAAAAAACCATACCGCCGTAATGGCATCTAACATACCTGCTTGCCATCACAAACAGGTTTAGTTTTCGTGGTCATCTTGCTTAATTTTAATTATTTATGTTTAAATTTATGTTAATCTCCAGCCCACCAATCGTAACAGGTGAGCCCCAGAAATAACCATACTGTCAGATTCAATCAACGATTGACACCGACAGAGTAATTGAAAATCATTGACATCTTTAAGCCTCTCATCGTTAGCACAGGCACCCGATGCGACTGATGTCCTTCGGCAGTCAATGGCAATCAGTCCGTTCCGGGTAGAGTTTCCAATACCTGTCATTTTATGGTTCTCAAACCTCACGCTTCAACAGCTGGGCTTTGAGGAAAAAATTTGCATGGAAGTGGTAGGGAAAATGGAAAGTACTATTCGGAAAAGCTTCTTACTATGCGCCAAAAACCGCAGTTGTCTGTTGTCTTCCCCTTTGTTCAATTTGTTGGATACATAGTGTTAATTACTCTCAGACATATCAAATTCAAAAACTCTTCAAACACATTTGATTTGAATATTGCTGTACTTTACTTTTAGGTATGTGCATCGCCACAAAAACTTCCCACTCTCGAGAGGTGTGGATAAAAACCATAAAAACTCAACCTCATTAAGAGCGATAATTGAAAGGTCGCCAACACCCCCTGTCGGTTTTATTTATCTGACACTGTCCCAATCAAATTTGCTTAACTTCATTTAATCTTCATCCTTAATTAACACCTCAACCGATCGATCATGTCCGGAAAGTGGAATATTTGCGTTCATCAATTGAAATGACTCAAACTTGACATTCAAGAGCTCTTATTAAACAAATCAACACACTTTTTCATCACGAGCGGCTGTGTTTTCAATACCGCCTGTTCCACGTTGTTTTGGATGAGGCCACAATATATAGAACCATTTTACGATTGTACTAGTTTGCCTTTCTCCTATCAAGGTGTCTAAATCCGTCTGCATTTTCGCGATATTTCCGGCTCCAGAGGCACGTTCTCCTCCATTTGGGAAATTTGTGCCATTAATCTGTAACACCAACCAACCATTCTTTCCCCATACATCAGCTGTGGCAAGGATGAGGCCAGGACAGCTTTGGACCGTTGGACGATTATTGGCGTTAGTCTTGTATTACCGCCAGTGTCAACCTCAAATCTCTGTGCTTTGGTGATGGACGAGAAGGAAGCAACCCTCATAACAGCCCAAAGTAACAACGAATGCTGAACAGTGAGAGTATGAGCTGAACAACAGCTGTTTAATGGTGTCAATGACTGAACACAATGACAGCTGAATATTGGTCTGAAGCATGGCTTGTTCAACCTCTTTAATCAGCAATAAATTGATGGCTGAATTCCAAATTGAATGGCATAATATTGATCTAGGTAACCAGCTTTAAAACATACACCAACATGCAGAATTAATCATCTGTTGTTCACCCTATAATCAAATAATTTATGACAGCTGACCCAAGCATGTTAGCGTGAAGTCCACATCGCTTCTTCAGCCTCAATAAAGACTTCTGAGTTCAATTTATGTTTTTGACTATTCACACAACACAACAAGTAATGCTCTTGTTTTCGAGGATATGTACATATACAATTCTGTGTGGTATAGCTGCTAAGGAGAATGACTATAAATCAGGAGGTCCGAGTTCAATTCCCAATTTTCCCACAGATTAATTTATACATTCCTAAACATTTCTTCTGGAAATAGACGCATCTAATGGTAAAAATAAGCTCACGAAAGTGTTTTTATTTTATTTTTACACAATAAATAAATTTAATTGATTGCTGATTGAGCGAATATTAATCAAATCAGCTAAAATTATCAAAATTAGATGTTTAGGAGCTGAATAAAGGATTGTACCTTATGTGCTCAGTTTTTTTTTTCAAATGAAGGCTTATTTAAAATAGTAGGAGAAACTTTTGTACAGCATTTTGTACAACTACTTTTTGTCTTTCGATTATATTTGCTTATCTTATCTAAATCTTAAGTGATACATTTGCACAGTTTCTCCTTTAACGACGTTAATCTTCGTATACATGTAGATAAGGTAACAATTCACTTGTTTTAATGGTGGACACACTCAAACACTCGTAATACCTTTTTTGCTGCTGCTTCGAAATTATAAGAATTTCACCATATGGATAACATATTTCAATTTCAATGACATTTTGTTTATTTTAGAGGAATATAAATGGTACTTTTGAAAAATAGAACAATGTATTGTTCCTTTACCCTTATGCATTGGAAGTTTAACATGAAAGTCAACAGTTTCGGCAAAAACAGGGGTGTCCATTTCGCTCCGGGTGTCCATTATGCCCCTAATCCCGCTATATATATTTCGCTATGTCGATGCTCACGATGATCGGAGTACATGGGCCCATGGGGTGATGCGGATGCATGCAAACTGTCCTTTCGCCTGACTTTTCCTCAAAGCTTCCTAACAAACTTGTTTGTCCTTGTCTTATGACATCCTCACAGACAATATATTTTTGGTAGATGCCGTTTAACTACCTTGGCGTGTACTCAGCTGATTGAACTCCAAAATTTGTAGCAAATTCCATAAAAAGGTCATTGCAATGCTTTGGGGCAGATTGTTGCCAAGATGTGTGATAAATTATTTCCAGTGCTGTCATGGTAAAAACAATGCTGGTTAGTCAGATTCCCCGATTTCAGTGTCCCATCACTGGTACATTCCCATGGATGAATTCCTGGGGAATCTTTGAAGGAACTGGTTGAGTAATTCCTGAAGGGAGCTGCTGGAACAGCTTTTGAAAGAATTCATGGAGCAACTATTGAAGAAATCCCTGCTGAAATTTCTGAAGTAATTCTAGGAATATTGAAGAAGTCTCTAAAGATATTTCCGAAAGTATCGCTGAAGCAATTTCATAAAGAATTGAAAAAATCTGAAGAAATTTCTAAATGAATTCCTCAAAGAATTTCTGAAAAGACAGAAATATTTTAAGAACCCAAAGATGGATTTTTTGAATATATTCCAGAAGGAGTACCTGAAGAAACACCTGGAAACCCCTGGTGAAATACCTAACACAACCTCTTTAGATATTTTTGAAAAAAAAAAATACTGGAGAAATCCCCTAATAAAAATCCTAGACATTTTTTTTAAGAATTCCTGCAGAATTCCATAAAAAAAATTCTTGGAGGTACGCTTGGAGGAAATCCTAGAGGTATTTCTGAAAAATACTAAAAGGATTACCCGGCGGAATTTCTGATGAATTCTGATGAAATTTCTGAATAAATGCCTTCCAGCCTTTCCAAAACAGTCCTTATAAGCATCTGTAAAAAATCTGAAGGAATCCTTGGAAGATTTTCTAAAACTTTCTTAAGAAATTTTGGATTTCTGGAAGAGAAATGTCATTCCTCAATAATCTCTTGTAGAATTTCCAAAGCAATCCGTGGAAATGATCTTTAAAATACTTTTGAGAAAATTTTTGAGGAGTTCTGAATTTCTGTTTCTCAATGTATGCGTGAATCATTTTCTGAAAATATATCCACGGAGTATTTTTGAGAAAGTTCATGGAATGTTTTCTAGCTGAATGTCTTGGAAAATTTCTGGCGAAATCTCTATGAAAAAAAATCTGGAGATATTCCTAGAAGAATTTCTGGATTTGAAGCTTATCTGAAAGGAATTCTTTAAGTATTTTCTAATGGAATTAATACAACCCTTTTGGAAGCTATCCGTGCAACACTTTCTTAAGAAGTTCTTGGAAAAATTTCTGAAGGATATTCTCAAGTCCAAAGAAATCCCTAAAAGATTTCGCGAAAGAATTTCTGACCAAATTTCTCTAAGATTTCCTGGATGATTTTTTAATGTAAATCTACGAGAAGTTTATAATGGAATGTCTGGAAGAATTTCTTTAAGAATCCATGAGAGATTTTTTTCAGTAGCTCGTAGAAGAATTTGAAAATGAATCCTTAGATGGATTTCAGCAAAGGTCCTTGAAAGAATTATCGAAAAGCTGTGGAAGATTTTCCAAAGTAACCTTTGGAGAAATTTATAATGACATCTGGAGATATTTCTGAAGAAGTTATTAGTCGAAATTATGAAATTTATGATATCACATTTCTTAAGAGTCTTACATTTTTTATGAGTCCCTCGAGGAATTTCTAAGGAAATCCCAGGAAAATTTTTTGACTGAAGTTTAGATTTTCAGAAAAAAAAAATCCCTGGAGCAATTTCTAAAGTAAACCCCGGAGAAAGTCTTGGAATAAATTCTTGGAAGATTGTTTGAGATCAAGGGAATAACCGAAGGATTTTTTGGAAAAAAATGTAAAAGAGTCCCGAAAAAATAGGGTATATCTGTGAAGGATTTTCTAAAGACATCCCTGGAAGAATTTCTACAGTAACTCATACACAATTTTCTTATAAAACTCTTTTTGAAACTTCCGGAGAAATCTCTAGGGGAATTTCTGCATAAATTGGAATTTTGGGAGAATTTCATAAGTAACCCAAGTATTTTATGTAATTTTTTTTAGAAACTGTTGAAACATTTTCTGAAAAACTCTAGAATTGGCATCGTTGAAAGTTTTATCAAAGGAATTTCTAGAGAATTCCTGAACAAATGTATAAAAAAATTTCGGAAGCAAGCTCTGAACGAGTTTTTGAAAGAATCGCTGGAGGAATTTCTGCTTAAATTCATGAATATTTTTTTTTAAACAGGAGGATTTTCAGAAGTCAATCGTGCAAGATGCTTTGAAAGAATTCTTTGTAGAATAGGAGGAATTTCTTAACAAATCTATTAAAACAATTTCCGATTGAACCCACGTAAGCTTTTTTGAAGGAATCCATGAAAGAATTTTTGATTGCATACTCGAAAACAAAATCCTAAAGAATTTTTTGGAAGATTATTTTCCAAAGAAATCTACAATGGATTCTCCAAACGAAATTTTTTGCTCGTTTTTTAATCAATATTCAGAGGAATTTCTGAAGTAATCCCTGTGTGATTTTCTCAAACAATCTCTGCAATGATTTGTGATAAATTTTGGAGGAATTGGTGAAGCAATTCATGCCATATTTAGTGAAAGAAGTTTTTGTGATACTTCTGGAGGAACACATAAAAGATTTTTCTGAAATAATCTGTAACGTGATGATTTGATTTGGAAAGTTTTCTTCGGAGACCGTCGTAATAAAGTTAAAAATTTTGGATTCACTTACTTTTACAATGTTGCAACAATAGGCGACCAAGCAAACCTACACTACTCGTACAGAAAGATCGTGTGGCAAATACAGCACAATCAGTAATCGCGATTTTTCAAGTGCTTGTCACGAATCTGTAAATTTCCGAAGGAACCCCTTGAGGAATTTCAGAAAGGATCCCTGGATGAATTTCTGAACTTTTTGTTTTTTTTTTTTGGACACTTATGCAAATATGTAACGTTGTTGTATATGCCCATTGATCAAAATATTGTCTTATATTAAAATATATAAGCTCAAAATATTGTCTATTGATTCAAGCATACATATTTTTGAGACAAAATACTTGAATCATAGCTAGCAATCGAGGAAATGGTTTATTCGTTATTTAGCGAGAATTACTAATATATGCCAAAACTCCGAGCCTTTTATCGAAAATTTTGTTTTCATGCACTTTTTATATGTTTCGGTACATTTTGGTATACAATTTAAATAAAAATAAAATAAAAAAGTTTGCTTCGATTTTATAGACATTTCTAAAAATTTAAATGGCCACTAAATCGAGGTATACCTGTAGTTATTCAGGATTTAAACACCAAGGGTCTCAAATGCATTAGGGTCTCCAAAATAATAACAAAAATTAACTGTAAACTGATCTAAAAACATTAAATTTCTGTTCTTAACTGTTGTTTGCAAATCCCGTTTTCAAAGATGAGTGTCAAAAAAAGAAAAGAAAAGAAAAAAGAGAAGAAATAAAAAAACTCACCAGAAAGCCTCAACAGAAACAAAATAAAAATCAATCCACTCCAGCTGCCTTGTTCGTGATGTCACTCTATACTCGTAATTGATTTTTTTTTATTTCAGCTTCCCCACTCAAAAGAGTCAACATTATTTTTTCGACAGATTTTTCTTTCTGCTGCTGCTCTGTTCACACTCACCGGCACAAGATTGACTGACAGTCCCAGAAGCATTGCTTACGACTAGAGAGGATATTCTTTCACTTCATTTTCCCAGAAAAGACCATCAAGACATGTTTTGTTCATTTCGGTTTGATGTTATTTCATTTATTTAACTACAAGTCTGGATTTAATTAAGCTTCTTATCTAACAGCAGTAACCTTAGATGCTAAGGTAATAAATACACACTCTTGCACACATACGCTTTCTATGCGTTTAATACTTAAAGCTCTTCAATCCTCTCTGGTTTTTCCTCGCACATTCAATCTCTCATTAAATCCCCACACGCCTAAGCCCCCCTTATCACATTCTAGCTCGATGCATTGATAGCGCACTCCTTGTTCACGGCCAGCTCCAGCGCCGTCTCCAGCTTGAGCGTTTCATTTTCCTCACACAGCCGGTCCATAATCTGGCCACTCCTCAACCCGGTCACAAACTTATCCAGCAGAATCGCTTCCAGATTCTCACCGAACTTGCAGTCCACCGAGAGCTTCTTCAACCGTCCGTACCACTGAGTCACGTTTTCATGAGGCTCCTGGCGCGCGTTGTAGAAGTTCGTCCGTTCCCGGAAAATGGCCACCTGTGGGGTGTACTGCTTCCGCAGCAGGGTGCACAGTTCATCGAAGGTCTTGTTCTTGGGCAGAACCGGGTGGCACAGATCTCGCAGCGTTTTGTACGATTCACCCCCAATGACACTGATCAGCAGGGCGACCCGTTTCGCGTCGGCGATATCATTCACTTCAAAGAACTGTTCCAACCGTTCCTGGTACACGTTCCAGTCGTCGACCGAACCGTAGAACTCCGGAATCGAACCGATCAGATTTTGTCCAGCCATATTGAAACGAGGGCTTTTTTCTCTCTTGTCTTCGACGAACTTCAACTAATCGACTGAGTGGCTTGACCGGGTGGTAAATTGCTTTTATGAACGGCGTTTGCACGGTGGTGTATGTGCTGGCTGCTGCTCTGTACGCTCGGGGGGACGCGTTTATACGGTTATACGGCTACGCTCCGTACACGGTTTACAGTGTCGCGACAGGGCGCTCGTGTTCCGATACACACGGTGTCTGCTGGTGTGCTGATGGGGAATCCCCTCTGGGCGGTGCGTAGCGACTATCAGCAGATGCCGGGTATTTTTATTTTTTGTTTTGATATTTAATCTGTGTGCATCAATCCGTACATTGGCTTCCACGGAAGAACATGAATAGCAGTGAGTCATATTTCAGAGAAAGCAGATGAACTTGATTTATCCAGATCGGTGGCGGAAAAAGAATTAACCAGTACAACTGTGATGTAATGTATGTGAATTTCACAACATTAGTAAATTTTGGTAGATTAACCAACATTATGTAATTATTAACTTATTACACTGCTTCTTTCGATCTTTCGTTGAATTAGTTTTTTATTCTACAAGGGCCAGCATTCAATTTTGTTTCTCAGTAAAAGAATATACTGCTGAAAACTTTATATTTTTTCCATAAAATGTTTTCTGTATACAAACCCCATTTGTTCTGACAATCCACAACATATTTCGTCTGGGATTCGTGTAGAAGTCTGCCTACATTCCTTTAAGACAGGCCCTAGAACAGGCCTGTCAAAGCTTTTACGATCGTGGGCCACATTTTATACTCCATACCAGTTGACGAGCCATGAAATGAATTTAGACAATTCTACACTAGGCTGTCCCAAAAAAAAATCGATGTTCGAAAACTCAAGGTGCTCAACCCTTAAATGAAAGATACAAATCTTTGAAGTATTTTTGTAGAACATTTCGATTTTCTCAAAAATCGTTTAGAGGTTCTGCCAGGGCTGGTAAAAGGTCTATTTTTTTGAGCATTTTTCATTAAAATTTACTTGAAAAAATACATGTACTATTTTTTATTTTCAACCACGAAAGTTTTATCTGATAGTTGTATTCATATGTGCCATTTCTCTAAGAAAAAGATTTGATATATTAAAAAAAAATATTTTTTTGAGGATTCTAATGTAAAAGGATCATTTTTTTTTAAATTGATCTGGCGGAACCTCTAAACGATTTTTTAGAAAATCGAAATGTTCTACAAAAATGCTTCATACGTATATTTCATTTAAAAGTTGAGAACATTAACTTTTCGAACATCGATTTGTTTGGGACAGCCTATTCTAAACCTTTTTATTTGAAAAAATCTTAATATTGATAGCGAGAGGCAATAGAAAGGTTATACTAGAAATTTTAAAGTTCAGAACACGTGAAACAAACGGTAATTATAATTATTGGAAATTTGAGTACATGTCAAATTTATTGGGAATTGTATCTTGATTTTTCACTGGGTTCTTCAAATTTTCTAACGTTGCATCAGATCTTGAAAAAATCTTGAAATTTCGAATTGTTTATCTTTTGTGAGTTTGTCGGGAATGGGATTCGATCTCAGGTCCTCAGAGTGACAGTCAGGTGATTTTACCATCACACCCTTCACACGTCCCTTCCTTTTCGAATTGTGTTTTAATACTTTGCTTCTTTTCAGAAAGTTTTTCTTTTTGGATAAATGAATGATCATTTGATAACAACTAATGCTTTGTAACCCGACAGTCTTACGAGTTTCCCGGATGATAGTTAAATGGCTTAAGCGCCACTCCTTACTTACCGTTTTTAAGGTTGCCCGACCTGTGAGACCCTTTTAGGGGGGGGGGGGGGTGTAAAAGTTTTCCCAAAAATGATTGGGCGGGAAACGAGTTGGCTGATCAAGGGGAACAAGGTGCTTACGACTGGGGAGTCGTGGAAAAAACTAGAAATTAGTGTGCGACAAGTTGATATTAGCCGGTGACAAAAATGGGTTTCGCGATGGGTATCATCACTGGAAGACTTTACTTCAAAAAACATTCAATCCAGCCACAAAAGAAAGGAGAATATCCTTGGTTGGTTAACAGGGCCAACCTCCCCAGAAAAATTACTTAAAAAGAACCAAAAACGACCGAAAATGCGAAAATGCCTCTAAATCTACCACTTCAGACTTCTCCCATTAGTGTTCAGATACATTGGTGTTGCAGTGTAACTAAAACCCATTTATTGGAACCAATTCAGCATCTTATCTATATTTACACTCCTGCTTTATCGACATCGAATTCACGTGTACTTATTCTAGGCCTATTCTACTTCATTTCCCTCTCACTCACTAGCTCAAGTTCATTTGTGCGGTACTCAAAAAATGTGCGGTGCGGTGTTCATTTGCCAAGGGGCAAGTCAAATTTTATGCTGCAGCCTACTGCCGGGCGCTTACGCGTATGGCTAACGGTAGAGGCTAATTTGCAGCGGCCACGCTAGCTAGATTGGCTAAGGCTAGGGGCAAGATCTCACCCTGCGCATGGGAAAAGAAAAGCATGCATGCTACTTACAGTTTGGACGCTGTACTTCGTGGGGGCATTTACGGCTACTCCTGGTGGGAATCTCCTACTCGACTATGCTGCTGTGGCCGTTCTCAAACGGCGCCTCCCACGGGGATCTGTGGTCTTCTCGACGGGGTACGGCCGTCGCACCGACGATCGTCACCGCGGGTGGTGTATTGGACTCGGTCGTGCTTGCCACGCTGGTCGTCGCCGGATCGAATCCGATAGAAAAACTTTTTGATCGCTGGTTTCCACTCGGGACACTTTCGGAATTGACGCTGGCAGGCTCAAAGCCGGACCCGTTGCTACTGCCCTGCCTAGGGCGCGGGAAAAACGTACGCTGCCCTCTCCGGCCACGTGTACCGCCGGGTACACGTCTTCGTAGCAGGAAGGCGGGACGAAAACGGTCGTTCTTAAAACGGGGGGTGGTGGTGTGCCGGGCTTCCGCAACTTGCCACAAATCTAACAAAAAGACACCAATGCCGGGTATTGAACATCGCACGTGATACTACTATGCACATATGCCTTACCGCTTTATCCGCAAGTCAACGCTCGCACCAGAAAACCGCCAAAATCGCACTATGCACTATCTGCCTAGCTAAACTAACTATGTAGAGGGAAATTAAATGGGATAATCTAAATTAGCAAATCTTGAAGCACTTTCACACTTTACTAAGTTCACCTTCTTGAACACACCACGGCGCGAATTACTGCTCGGACCGTTCTCGACTCTTCCGCGAACCTGAACGAAGTGATCGAATAAAGTCTCAAGGTCCTCAGATAAAGCGCGAGTTCTAAAAATATTCGTCCCCGGATATTACGTGAAATTAACGAAGTTAATTTCGCGAAGAACTAAAATTCGCCTTCACGCACACCAAAATCCTGAATTGTCGGGAGAAAGCATCCCCTTTCCCCAAAGTTGATCCGAGCTTCCAATTCATTGCCCACCCGAAGATATTCAAAGGCAGGTCGGGTCAACGATACTTGAAAAGAACTTGGACAGGTCGATGCCCGTAGATCATCACATGGTCGCTTGGCTAAAGGTTTCTAATTTGGCGCCAGAGATCTCTCAGGAACTCATTTAGTTTGTGGTCTGCGGTGTGTGGCAAGGGAGCTCAGTGAGTTCTACGCTACTCAGTTACTCAAATTCAAATCTCGATTCAAATACTAATTTCAAGGGGTAATTCAATAGCAATTTATTTATCTCTGGTGGTCTGTACAACTTTTATTTCAATTAATTCATGGTACTGTTACAGCTTTCACAATACAACCTAGACAAGTTTTTTGTAACAAAAAATATGCCTTAAAGGGGTATTTGGTAAAGAAATAAACAAGAATTTGAAGAAAAAAATATAAAAGAATTTAAAATTCTTTGCGATATCGTTTTTTTTTAACTTCTTGATAACGTTTCTACTGTCTTAATATGCATAAATTTTGCTAGGCATACTTTCATTAACCTTCCGTAACTCGCGCGGTTGACTACCTACGTCAGCACCACGCAAATGCTGAGTACAAAAAGCGAGATTTTTTCAACGTGTTGTACAAAATACAACATCGCGATCGTTCGAGGGTTAAGTTAGTTCTACATACATACATTTATTTGTTCAACATCATTAAGACAAGGCATAATCAACAATAGTACGCCACAATACTCGGTTTGTGGCTGCCGCTCTCCATCCTCGGTCGCACCCAATGCTCGCCAAGACACGCTCCACCTGGTTCGCCCATCGTACTCTCTGCGCTCCACGCCTTCTTGTGCCAACCGGATCTGTTGCAAACACCAGCTTTGCAGGGTTGTTGTCCGGCATTCTTGTAACATGCCCTGCCCAATGCAGTTTTGTTCTCTTTGCCATGAGAAGTTTAATCCAAATATATGTCATGTACAAATATAAAAGGTAACAACAAGGAACGAACTCATGTAATAATCCTATTTAGCTGATTTTCTGTGTTTGCCTTTGGTGTCAGCATCCAATAGGTTTAGAACGACTCGCTGAGTTTCCGATTGTCCTGCGAAGGATACAGTGGAGAAAACGAAAGAATTTAAAGTGACTATAGAACGAAATTTCCAAAACACAAATCTGAAGAACCAACTGTCGCAAAGCACTGAAAAGTTGGAAGATTGGTCAGCCGCTGGTGATGACTATTCGATCAACTTTTCAGTGCAATCCGTCATCTGTTTCTTTAAATTTGTGCTCCTGAAAATCCGAGGTGTGGCTTCGTCATATCTTCACCTTAACCATAGTATAGGAAATGATCCAGACTGGCTCGCTGACCGTGCACTACGCCATCGTGGTGCACCTAGTGTAACATCTTAAGAGGGTTAAATCAATGAAATCGCAAACATAGTCAAAAATATGTTCCTTGTACGAGACATCACGATCCATATCTAAAACCTGATTTACCGTCGTTGGCTGAGGCAATGGGTCAGAGGGGTGAGACTGGGAAAAAACACTATCTGAAGTATCTTATCAAATATTGCGGATGTGGAATCAAAAGATTATGGTGGTGTGTTTTTGGGTCGCCCCTCGTAAAATCTCATGACTAGTGGTCTCCCGGATTTCCTCAGATGGTAGAAATCCTGTGGAATGAAATAAATTGTGTTCATAATTACAAACAAATGTACTTTGCCATCATGTTACATTTCTTCGAATAACTCCAGAAATGTCAAAAAATCTACAATGTATCTCCTATATTTCGCTGGAAACCATGCTTAAGTAACTATGCCCGAAAGTAAAACTATGCATGAACTTCGTCATATAGTGGAATTTCATTTTTTGTTACTTCTTCCGAAAATTCCACCATATTGCTGGAAAATTTGCTTGAAAATCCGAATAAACATGCTCATGAAATTGCAACAGAAATCATATCTTTCACCATGTACTCGACAGAGATTTCTTTGATCCAAAAATTTAGCAGTCTTTGGAAATTATGCGAGAAGTCCATTGGATTTCCATGAAATTTTGATCAATAATTGCTTTTTAAGTTCGATCAAAGATACTCAAGCAATTTCGATCAAAAATATCATTGGGAACTTGGGAACAAAACAACTTTTGTATGAGGAATTCTAAATGTTTTTATGAAACGTAACACACCTGTACTGCCCATAACTGCATAAGAGTCACATTCGACAAAAGTAGTAATTGGAGAAAATGGAACTGAATGTTTGTAACCTTCAGTAAAATAGAAATGTGATGAAGTTTCAAAAATTTCCTGTAAATTTGAAAACGATTGTTTATCGATGAAATTTTCTACAGTTCATCTTTATTGCTGGATCAATAGCCAAAAAAAATATTACACCATAATATGGTAGATGACAAGCAGTGAGGCCAATATATCTTCACAGTGTGAAACAAGCCGTAATGGCAATTTCATTTTTGTGACCACCCTGTGTTTCGCTTCTCTGTAAATCTGTAAGACACTCAAAATAAGTGTTTATTTCTTCATTGAGCTTTTTCAAACAAAGCATTATCTTGATGCTGTCCTTGCATTTAGAAATCAGCAAAAAATGACTTCAATAACAAAAACTCTTTTGTCCTATTTCAACTTCCTCAACGAAGATACAGTTGTGTTCATAATAATAGCAGTGAAAATTGATTTTTCTAAGCACGTGGAAGAAAGTTAAACTTCATGTGAAATTGTTCAAAATATTAGCAGTTTTTACTTTCTGTTTTTTATTCAGCAAATATTTTAATAATTGTTAGCCTTTTATTTTGACTTTTTATTATTAAGCAGCATACAGTGTACATACATTGAATTGTAGCTCAACCACTTCATGGTTGAGCTACAATTCAATGTATGTACACTGTTATTATTTTGAACAATTTTACATAGTGTTTTTTTGCACGTGCGTCTGAAATTTCAAAATTTATCTTTAACAGTATTCGGGATATTGGTAGATGGCTGTAAGATTTCCAGCTCAATCGCCATGGAGAACAAAGAAACAGCATGCCAAGTCGGCCATTTTGTATGAAAATGTCCTCGAGGGTCGGGTGCTGCCCGCTGGCCGTACTCTTGGCAGCCGTGCTCTAAAAGTTTCTTCTAGAGTTATTTCCAGTAGTACTTTCTGTCTTTTTGCCTTTCTCGTACACTAAGTGTACTGGAAAGGCTATATGTTCACTCCAAAAATGACTTTTTGATAGAAGGCCCGGAGGGTCGAGTCACATATACCAATCAACTCAGCTCGACGAATTGAGATGATGTCTGTGTGTGTGTATGTATGTATGTGTGTGTGTGTGTGTGTGTGTGTGTGTGTGTGTGTGTGTGTGTGTGTGTGTGTGTGTGTGTGTGTGTGTGTGTGTGTGTGTGTGTGTGTGTGTGTGTGTGTGTGTGTGTGTGTGTGTGTGTGTGTGTATGTGTGTGTGTATGTGTGTGTACAAAAAAACTCACATCACTTTTTGGCAGTAAACCTCAACCGATTTTAATGACCAATGGTTCATTCGACGCGGAATCTGGTCCCATTGTTTCCTATTGAAAATGGTTCGGATCGGTCCAGCCGTTCCGGAGTTATGGCCATTTAGGTGTTCCGGATCGGTACCCCAGGAAGGGGCCAGATATTAAAACGCTAAAAACCCATTCATGCGACACATCAAACCACGGAACTTTCGAAAACATGATGAACGGTAAACAGGAAAATTGTCTCGGGCTATATCTGAACCGGTAGTGTTCCGGAACCGGTTCCGGGATACCCGCCGAAAGTGGTCAAATATGAAAGTGAACCAAACCCTTCATGCGACACATCAAACAGCGGATTTTTCGATAACCTGATAAACAGTAGGCAGGAAAACATTCTCAGACCATATTTGAACCGGTAGTATTCCGGAACCGGTTCTGGGTGTTCTGCCGGAAGTGGCTAAATATGAAAGTGAACCAAACCCATGCATGCGATACATCAAACAGCGGCCTTTTCGATAGCCTGATGAACAGTAGGCAGGAAAATATTCTCGGACCATATCTGAACCGGTAGTGTTCCGGAACCGGTTCCGGGTGATCCCCCGGAAGTGGCCAAATATGAATGTGAACCAAAGCCATACATGCGACACATCAAACAGCGGGTTTTTCGATAACCTGATGAACAGTAGGCAGGAAAACATTCTCAGACCATCAGGTATCAGGTATCAGAAGGCCGGCTCCAGAGGCACGTTATCCTCCATTTGGGACATTTGTGCCATCGCCAAAATAACAGCCTATTTCATCATCTACCTGAGGGAAAAGGAAGGAAAAAGGATTTGTATGGGGATAGGGACAGGTAGGGAAATAGGAAAAATACCCTGGAAGAGGGTACTAACGCGCAAGCATACCACAATGGGTTCAAACAGCGCCCTGAAAAGGGCACTGTAATAACGCATAAAGCGAAAGAGAGCCTATGGCTCTTTACCACAGCGGGTTAAGAACAACAGAATATCCTGAAGATTCAGGTTTCTGAAGTCAGTTTCACTTAATAAGTGTTTATCGAATACACTGAAACCTCCATTTAAGTCGATGCATGGCTTATCGAAAATATTTTTTACCGTACAAGCAATGACAAAACTAAAGACTTTTATATTTTTTAACACTTCGCATGACAAAGGAGATTTGTCAAAAAATATGAAACTGTATAGTTTAGTCATTGCTTGCACGGTAAAAATTATTTTCGATCAGCCATGAATCGACTTAAATGGAGGTTTCAGTGTACTCGGAAACGCAGTTGCGCGAAAACTGGACAGTTACATATCAAATGATACGAAGTTCCATAATCGGATTCACAGCTATCACAGGCAAATGCATCAGCTTGCTGAATATTCACCATGTGATAGCTGAGTCGGCAGTGGCCAGTCAATGCTTTGACCAGCATGCTGCAATTCTGCTTAGACCATGGTTTCCCAAACTGTGGGTCGCGACCCCCCAGGGGGGTCGCCGGCCATCATCCAGGGGGTCACGAGGGACAGTAAAATATTTTACTGTAACAGACAACAAATGAGGTAATTTCTTTGGGGGGTCGCGAAAACTACGTCTGCTGGCAAAAGGGGGTCGCGCGACCCGAAAGTTTGGAAACCTATGGCTTAGACAGATTAGTTAGATACTTCGCCACCCGTAGAGATGGCTCAGCACTATACAATTTGGTTTGACGACATGACTCCAAACTATTCCAATATTGTCTGTGTTGAGTGACAGCCCAGGTGTGAATCTGAAGCTTAATCCAACACTTCGATATCGGAATAGCTGGCTCAGGGCCAATGAAGTCATGTGATGCTCCAGAGCGAGCTAACTCATCAGCCAATTCATTTCCAGCGATAGAAGAATGACCAGGTACCCATAGAAGGTGAACAGCGTTTGATGAATTCAGCTCCTCGATTTGAGTTCGACAAGCGATAACTATCTTCGACCTGGAGTTGGCCGAAGCAAGTGCTTTAATAGCAGCCTGGCTATCTGAACAGAAGTATATTACTTTGCCCATTACGTGCTGCTAAAGTGCTGATTGCACTCCGCACATAAGAGCAAAGATTTCGGCCTGAAAAACAGTGCAGTGTCTACCAAGTGAGTAAGACTGATACAGCCTTAGCTCACGAGAATAAACACCAGCACCTGCTCGACCTTCGAGAAGGGAGCCATCAGTATAACATACGATGTCGTCTGAAATACTTCTTTCCAAATATCCAGATGTCCACTCTTCCCGGGAAGGGAGTGTCGTGGAAAATGTCCTATATGGAAAATTACAAGCAATTGTAAGATCACTTGGAGCAAGAACAATTTTGTCCCAATTCACCAAAAGTCGAAACAACGAGGTATGTGTTAATGTACGGTTCACAGAAGTTTCCTCTAGTAGACCGAGTACCCGTAGACGGTAAGTGCAAGAAAGTGCTTCTTGTTTGAGATGAATGTGTAGTGGAGTAACGTCAAAGAGAACTTCGAGCGCTACCGTGGGAGTGGAAGAGAACGCTCCAGACATCGCCAATAAGCACATCCTTTGGAGATGGCCTAATTTTGATTGGACCGTTCTCACTTCACCCTTTTGCCACCACACAAGACATCCATAAGCCAATATTGGCCGAACCACAGTTGTGTAAATCCATTTGATATACTTGGGTTTTAGACCCCAAGTTGTACCAAAAGTACTTCAGACTCTAGTTTAATTTAAAAATACTTCACTTTTGCAAAAGAAAATAAAAAAATGAATAACTCTTTTAAAGAAAAACTAGAAAGGACGAGCAAATTCCTTTTAATTCTACTACTGTGCTTATCTTCGGACAGATAGGCCTATTTCGTCTGTGACTTACAGACTTCTTCAGTGTCAAGTGCTCGACTTGAGCACTTGACACTGAAGAAGTCTGTAAGTCACAGACGAAATAGGCCTATCTGTCCGAAGATAAGCACAGTAGTAGAATTAAAAGGAATTTGCTCGTCCTTTCTAGTTTTTCTTTAAAAGAGTTATTCATTTTTTTTATTTTCTTTTGCAAAAGTGAAGTATTTTTAAATTAAACTAGAGTCTGAAGTAACAAGTTCTACTAAAAGCTCTAAAGTAATAGTAAACCAAAAGTACGCCGTCCAGGTGTCCAGGAAAGCTTGGAATCAAGAATGACTCCAACGTACTTTACCTGCTCAGTCACATCGATTTCAGAATCAGAGACGCAAAGGTCGAACGCCATTACGGTTTCGCCTTTCCGTGAAAAGAACAATAGATGTTTTACTCGGATTAACCGAAAGGCCATATTGGCGACACCAACCCTCAACTACCTGAAGGGCGTTTTGCATCAGGTCGAAAAGGGTGCTGATGCACATACCAACTAACAATGTTAGATAGTCGTCGGCAAAACCATAAGTAGGAAAACCGCTATTATTGAGTTGCCTCAATAGCGTATCATCTAAGTTAAAATACACATAAATAAAAACAAAAAAAAAGCGTATCTGCTACGAGATTCTACAAAAGCGGTGATAAGACTCCCCCTTGGGGGCATCCACAAACACTCAATTTCCTAATCCCTGCTAGACGCAATGTCGAGGAGAGATATCGGTTTTTGAGCATTTGGTGAATCCAATTGGAAATCATTGGAGATATACCATGACTCCGTGCGGCTTCCAATAAGGCATCGAAAGGCACGTTGTCAAAGGCACCCTCGATATCTAAGAAAACACCCAAACAAGATTGCTTTTGAGCGAATGCTTTCTCGATATCGTAAACAACCTTGTGTAAAAGAGTCACAGTGGACTTACCAGATTGGTAGGCATGTTGGTTCACATGAAGAGGCACGTTGGCCAGATGAACATCACGGATGTGATGATCCACAATGCGTTCTAAGCATTTCAGAAGAAAAGAGGTCAAACTGATAGGTCTGAAACTCTTTGCTTCTTCATACGACGCACGACCCACTTTCGGAATAAACTGTACAGTAATATCCCTCCAGGATATGGGAATATACCCTGTAGCAAAACTGCAAACAAGTAGTTTTTTTCAAAACATGTTTGAAATAATCAAATCCCTTCTGAAGCAAAATAAGATAAATCCCATCTGCCCCAGGAGATTTGAAAGGAGCAAAGCTATTAAGAGCCCACTCAAACGATTCTATAGTTACAATACTCCGAGCCGAAGCTAAAGAATCATAACTACAAGAAAAGACATCAGGATCATCCGAAGATGTAATATCCACACATCCAGGGAAGTGTGTGCTGAATAAGCATTCCAGAACTTCCTCATCAGAGGAAGTCAGATCGCCATTTGGCAAACGAAGTTCGTTCACCCGGAAATCCTTAGATTTCGCAAGGATTTTGTTTAACCGACTGACTTCACTCAAGCTGGAAACATTTGTACAAAGGTTTTTCCAGCCGGATCGTTCAGCAGACCGGAGAGCTTTCCTGTAGGCCTTGCGAGCCGACCTGAAAGCCTCCGAACCAGCCGAACGTCGTCTGTTCCAACTCTTTCTACATTGTTTCCTGAGTTTCGCCAGATCAGAGTTCCAACAAGGGGTCCCTCTTGTGATCTTCACAGACCGTAGATGGCATGCTTCTTCAAAAGCTTCCATGATGAAGGTCGTTGTAGTATCAACGGCATCATCTAAATCACTTGGAGTTTCAATGGATGGTGAATATCTATGAAATTTGGCTGCAACCAAATCAGTATAAAGATCCCAGTTTGTTGACCGAGGATTCCTGAAACGCAATGTTTGCGAAGTAACATTTAAATGTTCAAAAAAGATATAGCGATGGTCAGATAAAGATTCTTCATCTGACACATGCCAATTGGTCAGCTCGTGACTAATTCTGCTAGAGCTAAGTGTTATATCTAACACTTCCTCTCTAGCAGATACCATGAAGGTTGGGCGGTTGCCTATGTTAAGTAATGCAAGATCTGTACTACTTAAGTACTCCATCAAACTGGAGCCTCTCAAGTTAATGTCTGAGCTGCCCCAGATGACATGGTGAGCATTAGCATCACTGCCAACAATTAGCGGAAGGCCTTCTGAAGTGCAGTATGCGATGACTTGTTTGAAAGCATCCGTAGGGGATGGTTCATCATGCGGTAAATACACAGAACAATAGACGTATTTCCTGTTGAGGTTTCCAACAGATACATCAATTGTGATAGCACATACATCTCTGGTGGTTAGTTCAGAGATGAGTGTAGCAACTATTGCGAGTTTGCCATTTCATGTTTACTGAAAGTGGCAAACACCGGGTTCACAAGGTTTCCTAGATAGAAATTTCCCTTACGAAAGTAAGGTTCTTGTACCAAGGCCACTTGGGCTGTACCATTTTGCATAAGTCTGCAAAGATTGATCGTTGCTGTTCTTTTATGCTGAAGATTGATCTGAGCTATCCTAACCGTAGCCACTACCCAAACTAGGTAAGATTGAACTCTTCGCAACAACAGCACAACAAAGAACAGCAACAATAAAACCAAATCGGTATCGATTGGAAAACGCCAAAGGCGAGGATACTCAGAATACACTATGTAAATCGCATAATGCGAAACCATATAGGTGAAAATTTAAACTAATTAACAACATCTTCATAATCCCGCCCTTATTTAGCCTCAAGTGAGACTAAAGAAGGGCAGCTGATTGTCTCGGAGAAACACAAGGTCCACTGCACCATTGCTCCGGTTAGCGCAGTAAGGGCTACATACTGTGGAGGGCGCCCTGGTACTCCACAGGCTCCGTTAGCGGTTAGGTTTTTATAAGACCCCCCTAGCCATTCATTCCTAGGCACGGTAAGCATAAAGCCGCATCACACCATGAATTAGGGGTCACCTGTTGGTGGATTCTTACCACCGGAACAGGCGGTCCGTAGTGTTATTCTTAGCCAATTGAGACAATCGCTACCGACACTACACAGCTATCTAGGCTGATCGAGAAAAGAAGTTAATATTGATGATCAACTTCATACGGACTCGAACAATCGGATTTTTCTATAACCTGATAAACAGTAGGCAGGAAAACATTCTCAGACCATATTTGAACCGGTAGTATTCCGGAACCGGTTCCGGGTGATCCGCCGGAAGTGGCCAAATATGAATGTGAACCAAAGTCATACATGCGACACATCAAACAGCGGGTTTTTCGATAACCTGATGAACAGTAGGCAGGAAAACATTCTCAGACCATATCTGAACCGGTAGTATTCCGGAACCGGTTCTGGGTGTTCTGCCGGAAGTGGCTAAATATGAAAGTGAACCAAACCCATGCATGCGATACATCAAACAGCGGCCTTTTCGATAGCCTGATGAACAGTAGGCAGGAAAATATTCTCGGACCATATCTGAACCGGTAGTGTTCCGGAACCGGTTCCGGGTGATCCGCCGGAAGTGGCCAAATATGAATGTGAACCAAAGTCATACATGCGACACATCAAACAGCGGGTTTTTCGATAACCTGATGAACAGTAGGCAGGAAAACATTCTCAGACCATATCTGAACCGGTAGTATTCCGGAACCGGTTCTGGGTGTTCCGCCGGAAGTGGCTAAATATGAAAGTGAACCAAACCCATGCATGCGATACATCAAACAGCGGCTTTTTCGATAGCCTGATGAACAGTAGGCAGGAAATTATTCTCGGACCATATCTGAACCGGTAGTTTGCCAGAACCGGTTCTGGATGTTCCGCCGGAAGTGGCTAAATATGAAAGTGAACCAAACCCATGCATGCGATACAACAAACAGCGGCTTTTTCGATAGCCTGATGAACAGTGGGTAGGGAAACATTCTCAGACCATATCGGAACCGGTAGTGTTACTGAACCGGTTCCAGATGTTACGCCGGAAACAGCCAAGTATAAAAGTTAACCAACCCCTTACATGCGACGCATCAAATCGCAAGCTCTTCAGGCAACCTAATAAACGGTTAATAAAAGGAATAGTTTCAGATCATATTTGGATCAACCGATAGAGTTCCGGAACCGGTTCTGGGTGTCCCGCTGGAAGTGATCAAATGTAGTAGATATCAAAACCCATGCCTGTGGCACATTAAACAACGGCTTTTTAAATAACGTGATGAACGATTAGTCAGAAAATAGGCTCAGACCAGAACGAAGATCTTTATAAAGGCTACCGATAGTGTTCCAGGACCGATCTAGGGTGTCCAGCCGGAAGTGGCCAAATGCCAAAAAGAACCAAACCTATACATGCGACACATCGAACCGCGGTCTTTTTTTAAACCATGAGGAACGATTAGCAAGAAAATAGGCTCAGACCACATTAGAGGCTACCGATAGTGATGCAAAACCAGCATTGGGTGCTTCCTAGGGTGCTTCGCAGGAACTTCAAAAATGAACAAAGTCAATGCAAGCGATAAATATGTGCAAGAAAACAAAATCTTGACTGAACTAAGGCCACATACATACAGACGTCTTACTCTACTCACTCTCCATCGTCCTTGTTTTCAACGGTTGAAACAAATATTAATCGTTGTTGCTCGTTTGACGTCTACTCACTACCAACATCAAGCCGCAGTGAAACGCAACCTGATTAGCATTCGGCGATTATTTTTTCGTAACGATGAATATAATAGCAATATGTTACAAATGATATGACTGTTTATCTGTACTAAAGCAATCTCATCAAATCACCGAGGTGTAAAAATATACAGTAGGATAGGTCAACGTTATATGAGAAAATTATCGCATCATCTCCGGAGAAAGTTTTTTCAATCCTCTTTTCCGTCTAAAACTACTGGGAATTTTCTTATAGGATTTAGTATGGGTAATTTCACTTGCTTGCATTTTTTGTCAAATTTTACATGAATTTTGTAACCTATGATAATAAAATATAGCCTAAAGTGTGAAGAAAAAACTATGTCGAAGACCGTAAAGCAGGGCTGTCCAACATACGGCCCGCGGAATCGATGAATGAAACTTGACCCAAGGATTGAAATATTTGAAGATATTTCATATTTAAATAAAATTTAATATTAAAATTAAACTCGAAATAGGTAGAGTGTTTTCTTATAAAATTTCAAAGATTAAAAAATTTAAATACATAAATTTAAAAATTTTAAACCTGAAAGGTACAGCCAAATTTGAAGCAGAATTTCAGTAAAATTTACTGAACTTCAGAAAAACGTTGCTGCTGAACAGCAGAGTTTTCTGAACGAATCAGGGAAGTTTGCTGAATTCCAGCAAATTGTTTGCTGCAACCTGCAGTTCGGCAAAATTCAGAAAAAAAAAGTATTCAGGGTGATTTTTGCAAAAAATCAAGAATTCTTGCTCACATTTTAATGACCCAAATGATGTCAGTGTTGTGAATTGCCGCGAGAACGGGTAATCGGATGTACAAAATTTCACTGTTGCATTCATGCTTTCGAAATTTGATGTCGAAATTTAATGTCTGGCCCGTCGACTGCTATGGAGTATCACTTGTGGCCCGCGGCCACGAAAGGTTGAGCAGGCCTGCCGTAAAGTCATCTGTGATTGTGAAAGACGTTATATCCTAGCTTGTAATTATCGTCTTGATGTTGATCGGTCTTCAGTAATAGTGAAGGTGCTCAAGCAGTCAACTGAAAATTCTGATATTTTTCAGCCCAGTCCATACGTTTAACGTAACGTCGGAATATGTTCAACTAATAAATTTCCCAATTTTATTAAAATTATTGCTTTTCTAAATAAGGTATTCTCAGGATTCAGGAACAGTTCGCATTACGTCGACGGAAAGATCATGGCAGCCTATTTAATGCACCCATAGATAACGAAAGTGCACCATAGAAAAACAAAAATGCACCATAAATAATTAAGTAATGTACAGTCATGACTCGCTGGTTGGGGGCTTAATAGTTGGGTGACTTTTTAGTTGGGGCCCCGTTAGTTGAGCTGTCAGCCAACTAAAAAGTACCTGGATGTCATAATTCAATGTCAAACTGAAAATGACAACCAATCTGTAATTCTGAGGGGCGAGCTAATGAGTTTTTGGTTTCTCAAACTTTACTGATAATCGAAAAGAATTTCTATTTAATATTTCTTAAAAAAAAGAAAATGTACAATTACTTCGAAACAAATGCAAAACATCGGTAATCTTTATTTTGTCGATCATTGAAAGCGTTTTGTGCTTGCTTTTGGTCCGGGTGGTTTCATAAACATCTATATTTTCACTTCACCGACTAAAAATGGGTGAAAATAATTATTTCTCGCATTGGCCATATATGTATGTATCTTGCAAAACGTATCAGTTTTGCTCTAAATGTGAAACAAATTGAAAAATTTTCCTTTTTGCTTCCAACCTAAACATCATTTTAAAAAAACAATGCGCACGCCCCTTGTGCTGCTGTCACTTCACCCAACTAGCGAATCGAATTCGTTGGTTGGGTGGAGGTTGTGGCTCAACGAGCGGGTTCCGACTGTACCGATAAAATGCACAGCATTCTCCATAAATAAATATAAATGTTCCATAATCAATTAAAAATGTAGCGGTAAACCAAAAAAAATTCTAGTTAAAAATGAAACATTGTATCAATAAAAAATTAAATAAAACACCATAAACAAATAAGTTTGCTCCATAAAAAATAATAAAAATATCCATAAATAATGAACATTTGCTCCATAATTATACCATATTTGCTCCATAAAAAATTGAAATTGCACCATAAATATAATCAAATTGCACCATAAACAAATTGTAAATTTCACCACAAAGAATGTAAAAGCTACATAAATTTAATCTTATTGTACCATTGCTGCAGTGTCCAACGACATATAGTTTTAGGATGTGGATGGGATAATGTTAATATGAAAAGTAAGAAGAAAATAAACAGAAACCATGTACCGAAGCACGCATCTATGATAGAACGACTTAAAAGATGGAAACACTATGAATGCAATTTACCGGATAATCGCTTCCTGTTCGAACTCGCTAACGCTCACGGAATAACATCTCTGTTTGCATTATACCGGGCAAATTCATGGATTTGTGGATTACCTATAACCGAATCGACACAGTTACAACGCATCCACAGGCTACGCCGCATGTATTAAAAGAATCCGCATTTTGAAAGAAGGGTTAACCCTTGGAGTTTACATAATATGTAATGTAAATATATTATATTTATTAATGATTTCAATTTGATCGGAAAAATTATCAAAAAATTAATCCATGTTTTATATAATTATAAAATAAACTAAGTATCCTGATAACAACTGACGTTCTTTTTATTAGATTCTTTTTAGATTATCAGGAGGAGCAGAAAACGGGTATGGTGGTCTAGTGGCTACCGCTTCTGATTCGTATGCAGAAGGTCATGGGTTCAATCCCTGGCCCGTTCTTTTCATCCTACTTTATATCTTTCTATCCACTTTCTCTCGCTCTCTCTTCTCTACATATACAACTAATGTATATTCATATGTTCATAGTCTTCACTAGAACCAGAAACGAATTGGAAAAAAGTCGTTTCCCTCATTTCCAACTTCTTCTCACAGCACAGTATATATAACGCCTACGAGTTATGCAGCCAAAGCGTGCTGTGCCGCTTGACCTTATTCACCTTATTCACCACACAATCTATCACGAACACTATAAAAATAACCCCTATCCATGGATCGCATCCGTGCTGGTTGTGGGGATGCAGAGGTGATCTCCGTCTTTAGTAGCAACAACCAGCACACTAGAATGTTAGAACATTCCTTTCCCTTCCTAACTGACTATAAGGACGTGGCCGGCGCCGTTATTGATCAAGAATGTATGAGCTGCTTAAATTGCACTTTTAGAATAAGTGGAGTGTCCCAGCCCTTATTGATTTGGATCCCAGTGCAATTGGTACCAGCTCAGATCAATCACGGAGGAGCAACCATTGACATGTATAGTCAGATTTGATTTTTTTTTTTAATTTAGGCGGAAGGTGCAGAATATAGCCTTTTAAATTCCACATATTACTATATACTTACATATTTCCAGTGCTACTAGCCATTGAAATACTGCTAATGATGCAGAATTTGATTATTTTTGTAAATTTTGCATTCTTTGAGGTAAAATTTATAGTTTGTTAATGGTGCAATTTGATGATATTTATTGTGCAATTTTAATTTTTTATGGAGCAAATATGGTATAGTTATGGAGCAAATGTTCATTATTTATGGATATTTTTATTATTTTTTATGGAGCAAACTTATTTGTTTATGGTGTTTTATTTAATTTTTTATTGATACAATGTTTCATTTTTAACTAGAAAATCTTTTGGTTTACCGCTACATTTTTAATTTATTATGGAACATTTCTATTTATTTATGGAGAAAGCTGTGCATTTTGTCGGTACATTGCTTAATTATTTATGGTGCATTTTGATTTTCCTATGGTGCATTTTGTAATTATTATGGCCGCAATAACCTTTTACCAAAGATCATGCTTCGGAATGATGGCCCTAGCACTGAATCTAGCTAAATAAACAATAGTAGAAGATTCCAAAAACAGGGACCGAATTCTAAACCGCCCGATAGGTAGGAGATTGTCCACATCACGACGGTTTCAAACCGATCGGACTCAATAAATACCAAAACTTTCGTATGACATTTTTAAGTTAGGCACGGCCATCATGACTAGGAAACCTTGACCGATTGAACCCTTGAAAAGGCCCCATACAGATCGAAACGTCGGAAAAAATCATAAACTAGTGTTTTCGATTCCCCCAAAAGGTTGAAGCCAACTTCCTGTAGCAAAATAATCCCAATCGTATCCCAACCAAGGAAAGATCATGGGTACATGTTTGACGAGAAAGGCACTATCACCACTAGGTGGATTAATCTGGGTTTTTTAGAAATTCTTTCGGTCTCAATCTTCTCCTGAAGATCCTTCTGGGTTCCTTCTGGAGTTACTTGTGGATTTTCAGAGCTTCTGCAAGAATCCCAGGAAAGTTCAAGAGAAATTCCAGAAAGAAATCCTTGAGTAATCTCAGAAAACTTTCTGGAAGAATTCCAGAAATAATATCTGGAGGAACTCCACAACTAGTTCCACATAAACATCCTAAAGAACTACAGATGTCCCAGGAAAAAGGTTTTGCGAAACCACAGAAGAATCTTCTTGAGTAATCCCAGAAGTTGTTGGGCAATCTCAGAAGAAAGAAATAGATAGTATTCGTAGAATACCTACAGGTATTCCACAGGCTCCATTAGCGGTTATAATGCAATAGAACCCCAGCATTTAGGGGCTGTCCATAAACCACGTGGTCATTTTTTGGGACTTTTCAAACCCCCCCCCCCCCGCGTGGTCATTAGTCCATACAAATTTTTTTATTTGTCCATACAAAATGGTCATTGACCGAACCCCCCCCCCCAACCCCCCCCCCCTCCCCAACGACCACGTGGTTTATGGACAGCCCCTTATCTGCATCACAACATAAATTACCCAAGTAACCACAAGCATTATATCATAACATTAGTTCAATCGTATTATAGTTATGCTAATGCAACATAACTTTTATTTTACATCTGTCAAGTAATGAAGCGTTCAATCTACATTATTACATTATGAAAGCATGAGATTTTGACAGTTCTGTATAGTTCTATAGAGCCGTTGTTAAATGCTTCATTACATTACCATGTTAAAAGCTTTATAGCAATCAATAATGCAAGCATTTATTGCTTTATATATGCCTTTACTAAAGCTTCCATCGTTGTAAACAGAAAAATATAGCTCAGTTCGAAAAAAACTGTAAAACACTTTTAGAAACAGAACCATTCAAAACAAAAGAAAAACAAATCAAAATGTTCATGGACTACTGCGGAGCACTTAGATTATCATGCTCAGATGTTGCTGTTTGAAAATTTATGTATGGTTTTTTGGGTTTCTGGTTGGGACATGAAAACAATCAGATGCTGAGGGAACCAAAATTATGTGGGGTACAGGTTTCCTTATTTAACATAACGCCCCGATTTCATAAAAGGAAGGATTGAAGCGCTGTCTGTATTGTTTCTTATTTATTGTATTTTAGATAGAAGTAAGCACGTATGAAAACAAAAAAAAAACAAAATCAACACAGACGAATTTATATTCGAGAGTAACATTAATGATGGCATTCAGACCCCAGCACATTTTTTAGAGTTGCTGAAAGCACAACTCAATAATGCACGAGCTAAGTATACTTTACTTTATGTTGCACATTTTTCCAGGTGCAAAATACGTGGTATCGAAGCACACAGCGTTAGCGCGACCGTGTTTCATCGTGGTTCAGTTTCAGCAGTCTAGGTTCAATTCCCGAAATACAAGAAAAAATATCAAAGTGAGAGTATCGGAAGATAAAAATAGATAGAAAAATGAAAAACATTATTTTTTTCTTTTTTGACATGATGCATTAAGTATGCATTCCATACGATTTGATTGCATTAGCTATAAGGTACCTACCTTGATACCTTGTTGGCTACAAAGTAACTTTACTCCAATGCCGAGCGTATAGTAGAGCACCAGCTTCGTCGGTCTTGGGCGATGTTCCTTCAGTTTCCCCGAACGTGTAGGGATCGTAGATCTTCTTCAACCGCGTGCAGCCAGCGAGTTCGCGGCCGCCCACGAAGTCGCCTACCTCTACCGGGTTCTCTGCTGAATATTGTTTTCTCTATTCTTTCTTCCGACATTCGCACTACGTGTCCAGCCCACTGAAGTCTGCCGTATTTTGTAGGCAGCGCGGCCCCGGTAAGGTAGCCTGCTGAAAACCTTCAAACACCCAGAAAAGCAATAGTAAAGCTATAAGGTACAAGCATTTTATATGCTTTAGCAACCACCACATTAAAGCTTGCTTTAAATCAACAATTGTAGCGCCACTTTCGACTTTAAACCTACTTTAATGGTGCCTATATGACAAAACAACTTTATATCGCATATCATATAATACACTATAAAGCGAAATTAATGCTCTATATACAGCGTCATGGTTACTTGGGTAGGGATCACCTATCAAGTAGACTTTTACCACCGTTATGTTATTATTCTCAAATTTATACAACCGCTATCGACACTAAACAGCTATCAAAGCTGATCGAGAAATGTAGTTAATTTTGATGATCAACTTCAACGGGCCCGAACAGCCGCTAAACCCGAGCAGGAGAAAATAGCTGAAGGATACCAAACTCAGGTATGGAAAACCGAATACCTACAACCTTAATGAGGTATCAAGAAGCCCTGCATAAGAGGTAAAAATAACTGGTGTGTATTCTGTGCATAACACATGAATTATGACATCAGGTATGGCAATACCTCAATAATAATCAGCATTTTTTCCATACAAATAGAGATTTTTCCATAACTGAATAATACCTCAAGCAGTTCTCAACACCAAATCAATAACTCGTTGAGGTATTATATTAATACCTACAAAATACCAAAATAAGATATTTTCAATACTTGGATAACCGACCAATACCTTGTCTTGGTATAATACCTGACTTTGGTATGCTCCAGGTATGTGCCAGTTATTCATTCCTGCTCGGGAACCCAGCACCCAGCTGAATGGATGAGACATTTCCCTACCTTAATTCTGACATTAACAGACCCGTGAATCCAATGAATCACAGAGCATTTACAAGACACTGAAGACGACCTTACAGTTGAGGTCGAAATACGTATATGTCAAAGGATGCAAATTCTTAGGGGAATTCAAAGGGACAGTACTTAACACGATTTTCTTTTTATCTACAGATATTCCCCTTACAAGCCCAGGTACATCATCAACAGAGCATTTGTTAATTTTGGCTTTGTGCACTACATGAAAACTTGGAATTAGTGTATTTTTCAACTATTCATTAAGTTCCCTGTTTGCTACTGTAGTTGAGATGGTAGTTTCGCTAAAACATCGATTGAAATGTCTGTTTTATTCAAGAATCGCTCAGTTCGTGCATGGTATTCAAATAAAGACTGTACCACTTCGCCAGAAATTTAATTAAACTGCAATCCATCACTGGCCCGCAGCTAACCAGCGTTGAAAAATACACTTTTATGTGGTGCTTTTTCGCGTTCAGTAATTTAGATTCCTCGAACCAAACCCAATTACTCATCAATTCACGCATGCATTGCCAATGTTCATACTTTGTTTTTTTCTATCGGAAACTAGTTTCAAGCATTTTCATTATTCAACACTGGTTTTCCATCAAAGAGAACGCGAGTGCTGGCATTCTTAAAAGCTATTGGAATTTTTGCAGGCATTTTTTT